>NC_060251.1:105886347-106189239 GCF_921293095.1 Ischnura elegans
TTTGCTCCACACGTAAAGGTAGAATCTTACATAAATTATGTTGTTTTTTTGCTTTCGTGTAAATGCTTATCAGTTATGCACAGTCTTAAGAACACTGATCAGAAGTATTAGAGATGGGTTTCAGGTAACAGGCGATTATAAATGTGGGTAGGACCTGTTTACTTCTCTTTTAAACGATTCCTGAGATTGAAATTATTGTAACTTTCTTATTGATAATTATAGAAATGGAATCTGATACTGTGCTTCTATGATTATTTTCACGTTTATTTCCTTCGCGGCTGAAAGCCACAGTCCAACTCTAATGTCGCCGATAAAAACCAGAGTATTCCTGCAATCCTGTCAAAATAAACATTAATTTAATGGTTAATCAAACAAAGATCTTTGGGGAGTATCTGAGTAGGCTCAATATTAGTCACCAAATCTAGCGTCGTTTCATGCTGTATTACGTATCAGTATTTGTAAAGAAATTATTATTATTATGCTCCTCAAATTATTTGCGCAATTCCAAGGGCTTATTCAGAAGTGCACAAAAATAATCGAGTTCCAGAATAGTATCATATTTGTTTCTGTAAAAACATATGCCTTAGTGTTCAAATACAGGAAATGAGTCTCATTTCAATAAACAAGTCTTGCTAATTGCATGCCTTGCTAATGACCAATTAAATCTGGAACTCAAAGCAATCGAGGCAAATGAAGAAACGATGGAAGTAAAGTTTCCGTATAGCTTTTCTTTGCCATTTAGAAAAGGAACAAAACGAAGAACGGCCCTTGCGGTCGGATGGAAATGAGAAACTGAAGTTGGCCGGGGGCGAGGGCGCATAAACGCGATTACCGATGCAAGAATCGCCGGCGATGCGTGGGCGTGCGGTCGCCGGCAGTCAACTGTTCTTACGGAAGGACTTGTGAGCTCTCGTCGAGGCGTTTGTTTATGCTCGGATCTGCGCGACTGTGTGTGCTCTCGAATGCTCGTATTCCCAGTCCGCGGACATTTTCTATACAACCAGGCGGCTGTGTCTAGGAAGTCTTAGCAGAAACCGGGAAGGAAAGTGTGCGTTAGTTCGAGTGAATGAATTATTCCTTTTAGTTACTTTTTTTACTCTCGGACGCGGATGACAGTATGTACGCGCTGGCTGGCTGTTGGCGCGCGCGACTTCGTGTAGGTGGTGGATTTGCCGACCAGTTTTCCAAATCGGGAACGGATTCCGCCCGGCGTAATTGGATCGCATTGGACGTTGGACGAATAAGGGGGGAGGACATAAAAAAATGGGGTGGAAGATTAAGTTGTAAAAGCTGCATAGAAGGAAAGAAGGGCGAGGTAAAAAGATCGCAGAGCTCGCCGTTTATCAATTCGAAAAAAAATCCTGAAAGATTTAAAGTCCGCGGGATGCAGCGGAAGAGGTGGCCATTAACACCGTAAGCCTTTCGTGCCAATCGCCTTAAACCTTCTCCTGCTCCCATTTCAGTTTTCTTCGGGGTGAAAATTAGCTGCTTAAGAGTGCATGCGATTCTGTGTACAGTTTTTACTCTGCTCAAGAAAAAAGATGCGGAAGCTTAGAGCTAAATCGTCTGCAACGTTATCTAAAGTTCTTGCTGGAAGTTTTTCGGAATGTAGATCGCCGAGAGAAAGAATGTCCACCATATGGTGATAGAAAATCTTAATTACCTTATATTGCATTAACATTGTTGGTATAAAGTTTTTTCTCAACAAACTACTCACCCAAAATTTGTGAGTGCATTTATTAGACTATGCCTCCTGCTTATGCTCTTGCGTAAGAATTCTTAAATTTAAATAAACGAGAGTACAATATGTAAATATAGTTTCAATGTTAGTTTAATGTCCGCGGAAATATAGCCAATTGAGGCGACGATTTTATCTTGTTATATATTTCCTTAAAAACATCTAGCTTGCATCGGTGCATTATGTTCTCTTTATGAGGGAGTCCGTACCCGATTACTTTCGAACTACAAATGGTTACAAATCATTTTCTGAATAGATATAATATGTATCTTTTTCTCTATATACATTAGATTAAGTGATATTCCAATATTCTTCTTCAAAAGTCGACGGAGAATGCGATTCGTGGAAAGACCTGCTAAATATGCTTTCTGATTTCCATCGCCTTTTTCAACAAATTTAATCTCAGAAAGTTAACTACTTAGTTTACTTTCTCATTATGCTATTTTGTAGCGCATGAAAAATATGTAGTTGTGATTATATTTCAAAACTTTCTATCAAGAGTGTTGTCATCTCATCCTTCTCATAGAGTTTTCTTCCGATTTTACATCCATTACAATTCCTATATGGGTTTGTTATATTTTATTTCACTAAAACATTTATTTTTACCATTTTACCTGCGTGTAAACCTACCTCCTCTTGTCTCATTTTGCTCGTCCATTCAACCTAAATTATTCTTAATAGCTTTGAAAAATTATAATGTATTCTTTGATGAATAACAGGCGGCTATTGAAGGTAGATTGTATTGCACAGTCAGATGGTGTACAAATGCAGAAGGTGCATCCTCACTTGGCACCACTGCTAACAGTGTAAGTCATGTCTCATGGGAATTTCTTTCGATCTATTTGACGTCCTTCGTAAATAATAGTGGGGTGATCTTTACAGTTCCGGAAAGACTTTGCGGGCAAAAACCAAGTGGTAATATGCACTGAGGCTACGGTTCTAGGTGGGTGGGGGTCTAGCGTACAAGGCTCTGTGCGTCGTAGCAGAAATCATAAACTTGATCATAGCGGTATCGTTGACTAAGTTTTATGATTTTTGAGCCATTAGCTTGTGACCCAAGGTCAGCGGACGTACCAAGGCAAAGGAAGTCACAAACTAGTGCATCAATCATATGACTATGTTTCATTTTTTTAAGCCTCGAGCTCCCTAGGGAAAGTCGTAAATGTTTTGCGATAGCATCCCTTCTACGTTTTGTGGTTTTTCTATCGGCGTTTAGTTGAGAAGAGACTTTACTCGGCTGATGTATCAAATGAGAATTAACGTGAAATCTACCTTTGTGCTGAAAGTTTGCTTTACTCAATATCTACCTGGAACTGTCTTGAAGGCCTAAGGTAATGTTTGAAGAGATGGAGCTACCTTCTTTAAATTTTCTAGAGTTGCTCCTCCGAATAAACTTAGCCAAAAGGATGAAAATTATCATTGCTCCAGCTCACCTATCAGTACCTACAGCAGAATGAATGAAATAATAAGGTAAAATTGTGTACTACATGTTTCATTGGTAGGTAAACTAGGTAAAGGGTTTTAACATTGAGCGAAATTAAATAGCGTTTTATTGATCTCTCCTTTAATTCTATATTAGACTACCTAAGCCAAAATTTGATATTGATATTACTAATATTTGAATAACTGTACATCGATCTTAGGATCACTTGCTTAATATACTTAATATAATATGAGCTTTGGGTTTTCCTAGTATATGCATTATTTTTTATGCCTTTGAACTTGTGCCCTACGTCTTTTGTCGCATAAAAACCAATAACTTTGCATAAGACCTAATTTAACTTCCATTTAATGCGTTTATAGAATGGAATACTACTCCTTCGAGCTATTTTTATTGTAATATGGCATGTTAAACTAAACAAAAATAGCTTTACGAGATTATACAGTATTACGTAGTACAGTAGTACAGTATTACAGTACGAGATTATACGAGGCAATGATGCAACGCATGGTAATTTTCTTCCTCTTGCCCTGATTAATTGCGCTGGATGCAAATTTCATTTCATAATTAAATTGAAATATGATCCAATTGGGTTGTCAGTGTTGTTATTTCCAATGTAGCCTTCACCCACTTGGTTTGCCGTGTTAGTGTAACCAAGCGTCAGTCCGGTTTATAGTGCGTGATGCAATTTAAAGTATATTACGGCAGTGAAACTTGTGAGCATGGACATAAAAAGTGAGTGAATCACATCTGCACGGAGACCACTACTGGATGGCCTTATGGCCTCTCTTATTGCTCTTAAAGATGTTAGAGATGCGAGTGGGCGGCGTGTGATCTCTGGAAAGAATTCGGCTCCCGCTAGGCGGAGGCGGAAGACCTCGGTTCGCATCTTAGGCGCGGATCTCCCGAGTTGTTCGACGTCTGGCCACTAGTTGAGACTGCTCTCTCTCCTTGTAACTTAGCGTGCTCAATCTTGTACACGCGATAAATCTCGGTCGATTGCTTGCACATTGAATTAGGTCCGCAGGTGCTTTGCTGATTTCAATGAACCTATCATATGATTATTATCAGAGATATGTAAGCTAATGTGTAGCTTACCCTTCATGAATTACACTTCTTGTTCTCAGAGAAGGTGGAATTCTCATGTGTTGAATAGTCACGCTAAAAATATTGTGTTTTGATAAACAGTGGTCCAATACAGAATATCAATGAACTGCAATGATTCCTATTTTACGAATATTTTTGTCGGCTACATTGGTCTAAAGGAAGGACAATGTCATCAAATTATGCTGGTAACTGTTAGTATATGACGGAATTGTACTGAATAGAGCACATGATATGTAAATTTGAACTATTTTAAAATATGTGTATCAATGGCTAATATTGGCAAATTATTTTTTCTAGGCTTCAAATTTATATGTTTCGTTGCACACTTAATTCATAGATGCAGTACACAAGATATCAACTTTTGGTGAAAACATATCTAGAGAATAAAAATTTGAAACGCAAAAAACTGGATGGCATATCGATATGAGATATGTAGTTTTTGGGACATGTTTCGCGGTTAGTATAATAACGTAAGGGAAATAGGTCCCAGTGCGCGATTGAACTTGACTTTTTTTAAGGGCATTTTTTGAGGTACTACTGCGGTTAAATAATAAAAGAAATGGGTTCCAGAGCATATGATTGAACTCACCTTTGTAGCATTGGTTAAGAATACTGATTATTTGTTGTATAGATTTTTTCATGAGCACTTTTGGGATCACGTACCCAAAGTACTTGATAAGAACTCGTTATAAGAATGAATTATCTTCATTGACCCTCCATTAGTTGACTCTTCGTTGAGTAATAGAGTTGCCGGCATGAATTTGATTTGATATCATTGGCCAGTATTTTACGAGCTGCTAAATTCATGAACTCAATTAATTTTGAATATAAAATCTATCCTTAAAAAATTAACGCCTTTCTAATACCAATAAGAATATGCCCAGCATTGGAATAGAATGTGTTCCCTTGGTTTTGAAAGACTCATGTGAGTTTCCGATAGTAATTGGCTTCTTCTAGGGTAAATATTATCTTTACACGTTTGACCATTATATATATAACACTGTTCTGCAAAAAAATAGTTCAAAAATGCCCCGCTACAATTTAGGGCGTTTCTGGCTAATTTTGGGTCGCTGAATCCGAAAATGACCTCCGTTTCTTTCCATCACCCTCCAATTTTACGAGCAACCCCTAAATTGGGGAAAACAACCCCTTATCTAAACTTATCGTTTTTCAAGGGACTTTTACTAATGTTATCTGCTTAAGATTGAATAAAAATGACGTTTTCAGGCTATCAGGGTCAAGAGAGAGACAAACTTCACTGGGGTTGAAAAGATTTAGGGGGTGAAAATTGAAAAAAAACTAAAAAAATTAAAATAATAATTTTTCTTCGTTTTTTATGACATATGATATGGTAGCTAATGGAAAGGTTTGTAAGGGATGAATACACTGTTCACTCCCCTATTTTGTAAAGGATTAATATAATTAGAGGATTTTATAATTATAATTAATTATATTATAAATTAATATTATAATTAGAGGATTTTTGCGACGTAGACTATTATTTTGCTAGAACAGTATAGATTATTAAAACATTATTATGAAATGATAAGGCTTCATAAATAATTATTCTTCAATTACAAGCGAACGAAAATAGCTTCGTGACTTCGATGGAGATCCTTTCACCGGATAGACTTTGCGGAATACTAAATAGGTCACAAGTGATTCCTGGTACGGAACCCGTATTGAAGGCGAAGATAGGAATTTAACGTTAAATTTAATCACATCAAACAAGAAATAAATCCTCGTGATCCTCCTTTGCGCCTTTACGCAATTGTTTTGTTTCGTAACTGTTATTTTCTGAGCAGTAAGTGAACCCATTCTCAGAGAGTGTCACAAATGAGTCATAAATTAATCCATAATTGGACACCTTTCATTTTTTATGACATTAACTCCTAGGCATATAAACTAAATGTTTATTAAAAACCTTAAATGACTTTTAATTCCTTGTAATTTCAAAAACATTATCTCATCACCGCTGCATTTAATTGTTCCCTTTGGTTGAAATGTTTGTTTTATGCAGTAATGCGTAGTACAAACGGCGCAGAGAGAGTTGAAGCGAAGTGAATAGAACGCGTCGCGAACCCGATAGGTGGAGCTGAAAAATACCCGCGGGAGTAGCTCGACGCGTGATGCCGGTAAACATCGTCGGTATCACCCGAGTAGTTTCCAATCCTTGGCAAACATTTCCTCTTCGTGTGTATGAAGGCTTCAAGGAAATGTCGCTGCAAATGACTTACAGATCAAGTCGGATGGTGTTTTTCCTACGCATGGTAGAGACAGCTGATCGGTTCCGCTTTCACCGTTAGATCATTCCGTGAACCGTAATTATACAGAGTATGTATTTATGTAATTTTCTATAGCTTAAGCTGCCGGCTGGTCTCGCGCCGATGATTTAGGCTCCGTAAATTTGCTTGACGCTGCCAGGTAAACTGTCACTACCCTTGTTCCAGTTAAGCTCTTCGGAGCTAAGTCATTTTCCCCGAATTTTCTCTTCGTTTCACGAAAAATATTTTTGGAAAATGCACATTATGAAAATCTGAGGAATCCTCTGAACGGGCGATCCTTGTTTAATCAACATTTTCTCCTCGCATACTGTGACTTTGCCAAAGTTTAATTTTCAGTTTTATATCAACTCCTTTTCATAATTAACGGGTTAAACCTGTAAGGAAAGCGAAATTTAAAATAACGGACTGGTAAGTATCTCCGATCATAAGTCCGTGATCGAGATAGAAAACTTTCACAATTTTCTCGGATATCTATCACATCCTCGACAAGGCAAATGTTAATGGTTTTTAATCTTGCCATAATCATTGCATTATTACGAGATCTACCCCGTGACTGCGTGCTCGACGATAGCATGGGCGATCCAAATGCCCAAGTCTAATGGGCTGCTTATGCACATTTATTCCGATTTTTATGCACTCGTTCTGAAAATTCGAGACGTCATTAAAGCGGGACGAAGTGTTGTAAAAATGAGGCATGCCTTAAACTGTAGGCATACAAAAGCACTCGCGATTGACAGGGTTTTATTTAGTTTTGCCTTAGCGCCTCCACCGCCATTAAGCGTTCTCTATGCTTCTAAAGTGTTGCATAACCCTTTTATACCTCTGCTTGCTCCCCAGAGCGTTTACTGGAATGAAACAAGTGGATACAGATGGGAGGATCGAAAAAAAGCGAAGAACGCCGCCCATAGCGATCTCCCACGGTCTCTTGCCGGTAACTTGTTGCGGTTTTTATTCTTTATTCTGGTTTCTCTAGGACGCGTCGTACGCCAATGCGTCGGAATGATATATCAAGTTGTAATGGCAGCGGGGGCTCTCTGGTTGGAAAATAAACCGCAGGGCAATCAGAATTTCTGCTTGCAGCTCGCATGGAATGCCTTCAGCCCATTTTATTCATGTCATTGCCCATGGTTGCAATTCGGAGACTGTTTTCACTCGCTAGCAGTTGAATTCTCATAACACGGCGAACACGAATTTCACCCATATTTTCTTAACTGGGTTAAAATCTAAACCAAGGCATTTTAGAACAATGCCTACATGATTTACTCACGTATTTCATATCTCCAGAGTTCGTTGAGCCTCGAGAATTTTTCGTATCTAATTATCTTGCATACTTGTCAAGCTTTCCAATAGTGTATTTTATTAGAAAATAGTATCTTTTACTTGCTACTTTGCATTCGGCTTAATATCGGAATCAAGGGAGACATGATATGTAGGAAGAGATTCATAAAGAGGAGAAATTTATTAGGGCTTGAGTAGACAAATGACCAGAAATTTCTAATTGAGGAGTTTTACGTCTTTAAGTATACCATCGGTTGACGCGGTTGCTGCAAGCTTTTCAAAAGTATCCGATATGACAGACCGGGTCTGTGTTGAGGTTTTTTACAGGAACCTGACACCCAAGAGTGTCTAAGAGTGCGGTTATCTTCTACGGGAAAGAAACGCACAGCGTAGAGCCGGAAAGTGTTGCGGTTATAGGCAGATTTCCTGTAATGTAAACGGGATCGTGAAGCTCTGAATGAAAATATGAGGGCTCGTAAGGAATGTATGCCAAGGATCTTAGCAATAGTCGTGCTCTGACTGCATCGTGAGACGCACGTGAAAAGTCCTTATTGAAGAACACGTTTGCTCATCCATTATTGATTATTGTTTGCGCACCAGAGCGTCACTTAGGATGCGTGCAAGGCCTTATCTAGTGGGGTGAATCAGTGTGCAAATTAATTTCATCGAATTTTAATGCATGCTTTATGTTTTTTTCCATTTTATCTGCAATTCACGATTATGCGAATGTTCACTTTGCTTTGAGATTTGAACGATTTATGAGCTACCAACATTTTATTAATATCGAAGAATTTGATTAATTTCAGCTGAAAGTTACATATAAGAAGATTTTCCCTTAGTAATTTCGTTCCGAAGTATTTAAAATTTTCATCTAATTAGCAAGAAGGAAATTTTTAACTGATGCGTCGTTTCCATGCTAGACTAGTTCATATGAATAATCCCGAAGAAAATTTTTCGCTTGTAAATTAAATAAAAAGTTTACAAATGGTTACATTTCTTATTTTAAGGTCATTGCCTGTGATGAAAGTTAATTGGGATTGATGGGCCCTCGTTCCATTTTTACTGATCAGATACCCCATTTGTTTAACTCGTGAAGTGTTTCCCCACGGTCTATTTTCCTTAGGGTATTTTTGAAGCCATTGCTTCATATAGTAATAGATCAAGTACATTCTATACGTCTTGAATATTTTTCGAGTAATTTATGCTACGGAGACCAATTTTTGCTTTGGGTTCCCTTTCGTACTAATAGGGGGTGACTATTGATGGATTGACTATTTTGCGAATAACTTAATCAATCCTTTCATATCTTAGCTATTTTTCGTGGTCGGATATACTTGTTACTTTAATCATTCAAAGAAAAAACGTATCGGCTACGTATCCGGATAAAATGATATGATTTACTATATTCGCGATCTAGTATTGTAACTTATGACGCTAAGAGGCATTATTTTTATCGGCCAAATACGTGCATTTTGCACCCTTAATGAACTTATATTATGAAGCAGGAAGGGTCTTCAGTACGAAATATTTACCTACTGCGCTTACCCGAGAGAGAATACTTGAGTTAAAATTAAAAAGTAGATGCCTGAGATTCTGTATAAGGAGCAAGACAAGTATTGTTCTTTCATCCTGTACAATTTTTCCGTGTTTTTGTTTACGCTATCTGCATTGGTGTACGTTTCCCTTTCATATTTTTTTCCATTTTTCTCTTTCTCCAATTGTTAGACCGTCTGAGAAACGCGGCATGATAATGAAAGAGAAAGTATGTGTAAGGAATAATAATTAAAATCCCCCTGTGCTTTCATTACCCTCTTTATGTTTGTATATTTATACAATGAATTCCATTTTTTACGCGTAAATGGGTTTGTTACGTCATCAAGGCGGATGATTGCACTAATCAGGCACGGGATACGTTTTCCCTTGCTATGGAAGATAACGGGTTGGTATGTCCAAGGACGCCGACACCGTTTCTTTTTTTTTCCTTTGATACTTTCTCTAGATGTTATTTGCTCCATGTGTTACAATGACGAAGACCCGTGATCCTGATTCAGCCTTTTTTTGTTCCATTATTGTTCTTACTCATGGATAGTGGACGTGTTGGAGCTAAGTGCAGTTAGAGCGATGATCACGGTGAGGAGTGAACCAAGGCTTTTAACTTCTCATGAGGTCATTTCAGATGCATTAACTTTCATGTGAAGCTGAGGACGAGATGCAGACTTGAATACAAATTAAATATACCGTTTGAAGTAATGGCATTTTAAAGATTCTCAGCATGCGGCAGACTTGGCATGGTATCGGGACTCATGCAGCTATTTAATTTGTTTCTCGTGCAACAAGTGATGTACAAATTATTATTTAGTCTTTTAATAAAATTCAGATATGTTACGTAAAGTCATTTGCTCTCAAATAATAGGCCTGAAGTTGAGGGATGAACGCCCCCAGAGCTTAGAAAATATTTTAATGCAATTTTAATGACAAATTTTGCAACTAATATTAGGGAGCGGATGACTCACAAAGAAAACATCAAACTATTCATACAGCCGTAAAACTCACTATTTTGAGCCATTTATCTTAAAAAAAAACTTTTCGGGGAGGGCCCCTATGACTCCCGCTCAGCCTGACGGGTATTCCATACCCCCCAGTATTAGTTGCCCCTAAAAAACCCCTAGCCTTAATTCCTAGCTGCGCCCCACGCTGGAAGTACCAACTTACAAATAACCTCAAATAAGAAGTCATTCGGAATAGAATCTACTCATAGTTGGCTAATATTTGGTCCTCTAGGAAACCTATTTATAAATTCACGGGTAACTCTTTCACGAGTTAAAGTGATGGCAACTATAAGGAAAATTGGGATTTGAAAGAGCAGCAAACTGTGAGATTCATTCCCGTACGAAAAATTACGTTGTCAACCACTCCTTCATTGTATAACCTAGTGCAGGTGAGAATAGATATTTTCCAGGTTTACGGCATTGGTTTTGGATATATTCTCCATCCATGGTCGGATGCCGGTTTCTTTCCCTGGGCAAACTGCGGTTTAAACAGTTTCTATGCATCAGAAAAGAGCAACGCGAGGTTTTTTACGAAGAAATCTTTGAAGACGTAACCCAGAATTGTAGCCTAGGGTGGTTTCATAAATCACCAGACGGGCTAGCCATAATGCAATTGGTGGCGTCCCCTCTTATGCTGTAAATGCGGGTGAAATAAAAATTTGACTTTTCCGACGTCCTAATTTATGATAATGAGTTACATAAATGCCCATGGGAATAAGTTTAAGAACAACTATTTCCCGTGATTCTCCTAAAATTACCACGAGAACCTTAGGTTATGGGGATACATTGTTATGGGATTATTATGGTGTAATTTCTACATGCCAAGTGAATTGGCGCACTAATGATAAGTGATATGGAGAAACATGCATTTTTGATGTGCCGGCGTTATTCTTTAGGCATAGGGATAAAATGGCGGTCCATTGGACAACAATACGCAGAATGATTAAACAAACATGCTGTAAGCACGTATCGTTCGTGATTGGGAGATGAGTCGAACACATTAATTCATCATATACTTATAATAATGTAGGATTCTCTTGTAATCGCTAAGAAGATAGTTTACTGCCACTCGCGATAAAATGTCGCTTGGTATATCATACTATACTTTAAGGATCATTTTATGAAGCAAAGTTAGTGAGACTAAGCCCTTAAGAATTAATTTCTTTCGGCTATATTGATACTTAAAAAATATATATTTTTCATTTTATATTATTTCAGAAGCTGTACATTAAATTTTATACTATAATCATCAACCTTTTATATCACAATCTTTTAGTTCTCTGAAGTATTGGTAGAAGATTTGATGACTCGTGCACTTCCAACGGAGCAGTTTTGTATCAGACGTGTCTACGTTCCCAGTTCATAGTTAAGATTATTTTATTTGCTCTTTTTTATAATTGTAATACTCCATTAATGAAAATTTATCAGTCTGGGTTGAAGCCACAGTGTAGGCCGTTGTGGCATCCCTAGTCCAGAGACCAACCTTCGGGCACAACCTCTACCATCTCCAAAGAACGGCATTTTCCTAATTACCCACTTCTACGACGCGACGTGAACGACCCTCGTGGGTGTATTAATCTCGCAGTTTGCCCTCAACAACAAGACCCCCGCCGAGTTAAGCCAGTCATGCAACCTCCCTCACACTTGCTAATACAGTTCTTCGATTTCAGCGCGCCCGGAGCGTCTCTTTAGTCATTGCCCACTCGACACCGTCCCACAGCGAACATCGTCTTCTTTTCGTTTTTTTTTTTTTGATTTCCGGATGGTAATGATTGTGAACCCCTGACGCCTCCTACGGTCGCTTGATTGACAGCGTGCGAGGCCCGCCCTTCGAGGGTTGGAAGGCCCTCTCGCAACGGCACAGCTCTCGAACAACCCTGCCCATTTCGCGGTTGTAATTACATACTTGGTGGCGCTGGAGATTTTTTGGAACGAATTGCGGGAAGCGGATGACGAAGCACTTGGCCGAGGTCCAGGGAACGAGCGGACTTAACGTCGCGGTTCTCCATCCTCCTTCCTGCTCTTTCTCAATACACTGAGGAGAGGAGCATGAATGAAAATCGTGAAATCAGGAGGGAATTAATGCTGGTTTTGCTGTGGATTGAACTTTGGGAATGGAGGAACAAGCATTTTGATGCATGGGCATTATTATTTAGGCATACCGAGAATGGCGGTTTGTTACGTAGAATGATTTAACAATCAATGCATTCTGTAATGACGTATCGTTACTGATTGGGATATGAATCGGTAACAACACTTGATCATATACTTCTAATAGTGTAGGATTCTCTTCCTATCGCTCCAAAGATGTTTTACAGCCGCTCCTAGTAATTATTTTTATCCCTTAGGCATCATATTAAGGCGTTATACCTCTATTTTCAACCTCTGTTATTAGTAATTGCTTAGCATTATTTTTTCCTGAATTCCAGCCCTGAACCTCTCTTAAGTAATTGAATGTGGTGTAATTTCGCCGAGGGCGCGATGGTATTTCTTCCATTGAGTGCCCTATCATTCTATTAAGTTTATCTCAGTATTGCCATTACTTATTTCCTAGAGTGGGAATTTTTATAATTTAACATTTGAATGAGTAAATTAAGCGTAGAAAACCGTTGGGGAATAAGTAGAGAAGAGAGAAAATGTAAACATTTGATAAAAGAGATTTGGCTATTTTAAATATTTATTTTTGAGAAATGAATAGAGCAGGAATTTTAGGCTATCTAGGCACATTATAACAATTACGACTATAGTATTCTAAGGGGAATTTACGCTTTATCAATGAGGAATATTTAAAAATCGATCTTGTTTTGTTACAGCTTTTCAAGGCCGTCTTAAGAGTTTCTTGATCACTGAACTGTCCGCAATAATCTGGTTGCATAGAAATGAAGCGTCTGAATATATTGAATTGGACCAAGATATGAGTCGTCGAAAAGTAGAGGTGTCCTGGAAATCTTCTTTGGGACAGTTCAGCAATAGAGCATAAGTTATTTCTATGGCAAAATGTTTTAATGAAACCGATTTGGTCGCAGATATTAACATGGAGTCGTTTTTTAAGCTTCATCCGCAGAATCGTTCACTAATTGGCCTATTTTGATTAATTTAATTTGTTTATATCTCATTGTAATAGCAGTGTTTGATCAATCCTAGCAGTTGTATGGATATGTTTTCTGTGTCTGTTTCACTTTTTAGTTGGGTTGTGGTCGCAACTTTTGTAATGTATTTCTATACATTTTATTCGTTTTCTAACCAAAATTGGATCAAAATTTATGTTTCATGGGGTAAAGGTTATGAGTACAGTTTTGCAAATTGTTTGCATCCAGGGATTATCTTTCAAGTAGTAAAAGGGGATAAATGAAATTTGTTTTATTCACAAATGCTATCTCGAGCTCTGCTAAGCACAAATTTGAAGAGAAAAAAAAAAACAAGGTGTTCACCTTGGACCTGAACGCTGTACCTGGGGTGAGGTGCTATCTTCTCTCTTCACTATACTTGGAATCATTAAATGAGCAGTTAAATGTCACCTCTCCCCTTTGGACGAGGTGTGACACTTGGACGTGATACGAGGGAAGCGAGAAGTGAAGCATGTCATCTTCTTGACTTTGCCCGTTCCCCGCCCCGTTTTATCCTCCATTCATAAGCTCATGCAATGTTATCGATTCACTTTTGCGCCGCCGTCTGAATAAATTTTATATTTTTTCACCGGAAAACTTTAAGATGCTCCGCCGCTTGGTGACGTACGTGCCAAGGAAGGGTCGCTTATCTTCAATCATTGCTTTTCACGCCGAGATAACGTTTTTCAAGTTTTTTTCAAAGCTGTTTTTACTTATGGATGATGACGTATTGTAGTGGATTTATGAATCGTTTCTAATCCTGCTTCAGCATCATGTAGGGGATGTCTAAACTTTTGAAAGACCGTTTTTATATACGAAAAATGTAGGTTTTTGACTATCGTTTCCTGGATATAGACAGTTACTTATACCACTTATTTTCAGATAAAATAAGTGGTATAAGTAACTGTCTATATCCAGGAAATAATGGAATACCACATAGTTAACCAAGAGTTAGTGAATTTTTTTTTTTTTTTTTGACTATCGTATTATTTATTATAAGCCATTTAAATATACTACGTTTTTTCACGGAACTAACGCTTTGTGAGCAGGATTTGTGAGTTAACCTCTCATAACTCTAAAACTATCGTCCATAAAGTCTCCAAAATTTTTATACTTTCCGGTGTATGCGTCTCACTGATAGTTTTCGATGAAAATTTCATTCAGACATTGAATTTGAATATATGTTTCATCTACTCTTACATTTAACACTGTGCAATTACACATTTTATTTGCGTTCATAAATTATTTGAAAAGGGAAGAATATGTGTCCATATTCAGTTGAAGATGTATCTCTGAAGTAAGGCCGATTTCGAATAAAAAAATGGTTTTATCTTCATTGATTGTGGACTACTTAATATATTTGATCCGAAAGTTTTCCCTATATATAGAATTTGTTAAAGAAATTTGAAGGAACCTCTTGTAAGTTTTTCAATTGTGCGCACTTTACAGCCTCTAAACTTCCTTCCTGTGAAGCAAATTTGTGACGGTTATTTTCACGTGGAAACAGATCGTCCTATGTTCTCAATGGATTGTTGTGATTTGTAAATCCGTGGACCTAACTGACCCATCCAGTTTTGAAAGTGAAACTGGTCTATCTGACTTTGCGTCAATTGCTGTCGTTTACATATATTTTCTAGAGTAAATTTAAACCGAGTTACGTCAAATTTCACTGAAAAGTCCTGGCACATGTGTTTGTTTATCAAAATGGTTTGGCTTTACAGAAATATTCAACTCTGTTTCGTACGAAAATTCCAGCGATTTTTACTCAAGTAGATGAAAACAAGGTCAATGAAATGCTTCCAGCTTACACCGCTGAGTCATTCCACTTCGTTCAATCGTCTATCTTAATAGAAATGGTCCATATAGAGATGTTAATCTTCTTCCTTTAATCTAGCCTTAATTATGTTCCTCAGCTATTCATAATGATGAGTTATAGATGAAATGACCGATTTATTACCCCCTTTATCAACGTCACCACACCCAAATTCGTGAGTATTTGTAATAAATTGACTCTGTACTGCATACTCCTGGGGAGGAAGTTGGCAGTGCCACAGATAAGGCGGAGATATGTATGAATTGCTCCTCAAGATTAAATTACACCATGATCATATAGGCATTCAGTCGAACCTCGAAGGGTTCGGGAGTAGCGTTGCGTTACGGGCTCGTGGACGCGGAGGTTACAGCCCCGTATGTCACTTACAGCGATGTGCCTCGTGTTAATGTACGGCCCGCTATCCATATTCGGCCACCGAGTTGCACGGCCGGAGGCAGACTTGGTTCCGATCGGCTAGAGAGCTGTGCGCGGAGCAACATAATATGTGAGCGTAGAAGGATGCAGGCGGCAGTTCTGCTTTCTCGTAAGAATGGATGATAAATACTCTCTCTGCACGGAGAGACTTATGAGCGGAGGCATATCTGATTGGCGGATTTGAATATTTATAGCCATTATCTTAATCACCGGGGTTTTAGGTACAGTAGGCCCGGCGAGTTACGAGTGGGGTGTGTTCCTGCCAGTCAGTGACAAGTATTTTGCTCGTAACTCGGACGGCGGTTGTCATAACGTTTCTTTTTCTTCCACCAACTTACGCTTAGTCATTTAATGATGGGTGGATTTTTCGTTAGTTGTGCGCGTTCATGCGACCATTTTTTTAGATCAGCTACGATCACAAACAATTAACCTAGTTGACAAGCAATACGAGTTTTTATGCAACTACTTCTATTTTATACGGTTATGAATAATGGTGTATAGACAATAGTAGACATCACAGAATCCAATCGCGGTGACCCTTAAATATCAGAGGTGCAGCGAGCGGTGAAAGTTGCGTGCTATTGATTTCTTGATTTTCCTACGCATGTATGTTGGACAAATAGTGTTGTGAATTACTGGATGCTCTTAGATATTTTAGGAGGTAATTGCTTCGTGTAGGAAAATTTGTTATTCCTTTAAAAATGTCTATTCTCACGATTTGATTTAGGAACAGTAGAAAAATTGTTCTATTAAGAATGGAAACTACATGACTGTCTGCAAACGTTTCGAATAGTAATGTGCACTCAGTAACCATGAATATAATTCGTGCAATCTTAAATAAAGGTAATATAGAGTAGGAAGTGTCTTAATATCATCTGCAAAGACAATAAATCTTGGGGTAGAAGCAATATATCATGCCGTATTTGAGTTCCTTTAAGCCATTATGATAAAATATTTTTGTTACATAGAGTTCACTTTTTATTATAAGTAACGTTTTAGAGTAAACAATGATAAAAGGAAATTTGAAGCTGATTTGAGGAACTTTTTAACATTCAGAATTCGTCTAATTCAGAGTTTGCCCGTGAATACTGTCTTACGAATGAGGATATTCCCTTGCTCCCCACGTCGTAAAGTTCGTGCATTTACTTAAATTTCGTAAAAGAATTCTGGGTGCGCCTCCCTGAGTCACCCAATCTCTTCTCCACCGGGTGAATCACTGTTTTGAGCCTCACGCAATCGTGCTCTGTATCATACATGCATATCTGGCTCCTCTCTCCACCGCTTTAGACCGGAGAGAGAAAACAAAATGAAAACGGAGCTCTGTGGCTAGAATAAAACGCGCCCTAACTAGAGAACGGCTAAGGAGACTTCGCCCAGGAACGAAGAGAAAAACATTTGATTAGAAATTTTGGAATGTGCCCTTTATTTTTTATATTGTAAAATACATATAAAAATATTTTTTTCTGAATTTTAATATTCGACCGCACCGAGATTATTACACCAACCATGCTTACGAAACTCTAGTTGTAAGTCATTTTTAAGATGGAAAATGTGTAATTATTATTACAAATTTCGAAGTAGGTGTACAGTGTCTACATCTGCATCTACGATGTACCGTGCGAGCCTCCACCAGGGCGTGTGGCAGGGGGCGATTCCATACCAAGAATGCAGCACTCATCATAGCCTTGGACCAAGCTTGCTTTGGACAAAGCTCGCTTGTTGGACCAAGGCCAAGCACATAGGACAACGATAAGCGGTCAGACTAGAAATTAGGAGAGTGCTTAGGACACGAACATGCTACAATGAAAATTTAATTATAATACTATATAAGTAGTAATAGAAAACGACAGTCCAGAGCAGAAAGTGACTCATGCATGCGCTGTAACATGCCAAGCAGTGGCGTAAATAGAATTATATGCCTTGGGGAGATGGGATAGCCTGGGGTGGCGATCCCTCCCTCCCACGCAAAATCTGGTAAAGTTTTTGAAAAATGACATGCCAGAAAATACATTTTACACCATTTTGGCAATAAAAATTGAGCTCTAAACAGATGCAGTTATTATACGTCAAAACTAGTTAATAGTTTAATTTTTTTATTATTTCTCTGAGGCTATGGGAGGCATCGATCCCCTCTTCCCCCCATAGTTACGCCACGGAACCACGGCAGCGGAGGTGTATGTAACAGTGTGGAAATCACCATTTGTTGCTTATATTTTATCGTATATATCGCATTCCTACCACGTTCAGCTTGAAACGATTTTATGTATGCTCATTTGTTATGCTCCGCTTACTTTCGTTTAAAAATTTGTACTTACATCTAATAAATTTTCGTAATTTCATCTTAAAATCTATGAATTTATAGAAGCTAGTGGGCATTTAAATTTGTATCCAATAAATGTCGGTTGTTTTATGATGTTATTTTTTTAAAAACACTGTTTGTGAAATACCATGCGTGACATATTATAATGCGCTCCTATGCGGAAATCTATAAGTTTCCAGATTAGTGCCATAAATGTAAGTCGGTGAAAGAAAATGGTGCCAGAGTTGACCGCAAAAGCCGGTAGATGTGAGTTTTTTTTACTATAAATTAAGTTACTGATCCTAATACCACGAATGCTGATTTTGCATGTGAAAGCAAAAGAAATCATCCATGAGAGCATTGATTTGTAAGCAATCCTCACTACCAAAGGAACTATTAAATCCTTACCCAAATACAACAAATAGATATAAGAAGGAGCTCCAAAGACTTAATGCTGTCGTAAACTGAAAGTAAGGATAGCCTCTCATTGCAGCGATTGACTCCTTTTGTTGTGATGCTTGAGTATTTCTTTTTGATTTATATCGTGATTACCTTCTTATTTTTTATTATTATTTCTTTGGATTTGCGCTTCTCGCTAGGAGTACTTTTCATGTTGTTTCTTTTTGTTTTCCTATGAGTTAATCATATCAGACTTTATATTTTAAATGCTAATTACTTGCATCGAAGGCATGGGCCTATTTCAATATTTGTCTTTGAATAAGCGGATAAAAATTACAAAAACTGGTATCGAGTATTTATTTCTAGTTAGTCTAGTCTTGTAGAGTCTTCCTTAACGGTCTCTGAGATAGGATATCCTCCGTCTACGCTAGCCGCTGTTTCTTTGTCTCCTAATCCTTCGGCCCCAACCTTACTGCCATCCCTCCGCGACCCGTCATGTGATCTTTATGCGTGCGCGATGGCGGTGAATAGATAAAAGCAGGAGGAGGAGGAGTGAGATGGAAGATGATAATAGCTGTGGAAGAGGAGAGGAAAGAGAAATATATGAGAGTGTACTCTTTGCCTTCGGGAGTGTTTCGGAGCGCTCTGCCGTGTGGAACCGTGAGCATGTGCCTGCGCATGTGGAAGTGGCGGACACGTACCAGAAGAGGACGTATACTTCGCCACCGGCTCTTCTTTTGTTTTTTTTTTTCGAAAAAAAAAAATCTTTTAACTTTTTATATTTTTTATTTTATACCTCCACTTCCCTCAATCCACTTTGCCGAGTCCACGCTCCCTTCCCGCACCGTTCCCGAAAGGATTTACATATCGGCTACCGAAATCGCTGTCGGGGTGTCCTCCGCCCTGTCCATAAGATTCCGCGCATGCGCACTGCCCGACCTGCAGACAGCCGCATTCACTCTCTTCCTTCTCTCCCCTGCTCCAGCACCCCTATACCTCCTCCTTCCGTACCTACTCTCTCTCTCTCCTGTCTGCCTTCTCCATCCCCATCATCTCCTCCGGCCCTCAACCATCTGAGTGCGGTCCTCAACCCCACGTGAAGTAGATGAACAATGGTATAGAAAAATTTCTGCCGTCGTTGTCAAGTTCGCTGCCCGTGCTCAAGGTAACTCCGAGGTGCGAATGCTCCACATAGGGAAAATCATTATCCCCTTCCTTACTTTGAGTTTAAACCAGATTCCCGCGAAATCGTGCTTTGGTTGCGCAATCGGTTAGAATCAGGGGTCAGCGTCCTTATAAATAAGGGCCGAATGTTCTGATACCCATGCGATATTTTAATGCTATTATGATTGCTATAAATTCATTAAACTAAATTTATGGAACTCTTAAAACAAGCCTTTAGCCTCTTTAAGAAAACATCCAGCGAATTAGCGATTTGGCTGAGCAATCGGTATGAAGCAGCGTCTTAATAAATAAGAGCTGCATGTCCTAATACCCGAGCGAAATGTTTTTGCTTTTAATTTAATATTTATTATTTTAAATTTTAATTTAATAAAATCATTGAACTAAATTTACGTAACTCTTTAAGAAAACCCTGTTAATGAGTTAAGGTTGAAATTAATAATTTATTTGGGAATTCTAGGAATTGAATAAAATTATTTCCAACTACCTTTCCGCCAAATTTTCGGAAATTTGCCATTTACTTCCTTAGAAATTTGAAATTTGGTGTGATGACTAATTAGATTTCCGTTATTTTTTGTGAGAGCCTCATGAAGCCCGCGTATGGAATGCAGACCCTCTGTTATAGCATTCCTTGTATATTGGGTTTTGGCTTTTTAATTGATGTCCCAGTAGAATTCTTAATTTTATGAGGAGCCATATTTTTGGCACCAAAAAGTTTTCCCTGGTTTGATTGCCCTGATCCTTAGCCCATTTCGAATAAGGTGTTGATAGTTTGTGTAGCATAAAATTCATAAATGTGCTCTCGAGAGAAGTTGTGTCGAATTCCTGTACCTTGTGCCTTTTCAGTGAAACCAATAACAGATATTTAGAACAGTTGGTTTCGTAAGTCAGAATATGTTCAGATGCATTGGAATTTATAGAGCATATTACCCCATTCATATCCCCGAAATTTCTCCTGATACTTGCATGAAAACGCTAACCCGGCGTTACCTCAGGCTGCTGATACCAAAGAGATTTCGGAGAAAACTTAAGCCATAATGTATCTCATATTACGTGTGGTACTTGGCCTTGTTGTGTTTTCTCAAACCCTGGTATAATGAACCTCCAATATTTACTCTATCGAACTGAATTTTATGATACCTCAATATAAAACTAACTCTATCTATTTTGGGACCCGAAACCTTCCTGATCACGTCACTCTATTCAAATAGCATCCCGTGCGTTATTCAGGACAGTCGCAGATCCGAATTTTGCGTAATGTTCACGTTTACTGGAGAACGAGGAAAGAGGGTGGATAAAAGTGTACACGCAAGGTTTTTCCGGAGTGGGGCGGAGATGGAGGGTGGTTTGATGCGTGGTTTTGTGCGAATTCTGAGGGGAGGAGGAAGGGGCAGAGAGGGTGCGGAAATGAAGGCAGGGCCTGGGGTTTTGCCAAAGAGGGGAAAGGTGGGTGCGGGAAGCGGGGAGGGGAAGGCGGCGCGGCGGAGGGGAGTCGGATTTTGATTGGATAAACACGGGTCGTCCTAAAGGAGACACTGTGTCAGGAAGTGTGGCCCCTTGTTTGGGTTTGCCTTGGCGCTGGGTCGCCGGGGGGAAGGGGGCGATGTGACCTTGGTGGCCGGTGGCCCGTGGAGAAATCGAAAGTTGATAAGGAGATGCGCCGGAACATCTTACTTTCTTCCGTTTGCCTGCCACGTTATTAAGATGCTAGCGAAATATAAGGACGCGTGGTAGCGTATTGGGTACAGCGCTTGGGTCGTCGCGTCGGTTCAGACTTTGGATAGGCCTACACTAAATGCTCTAAAGGCCTGGTTACACGATACATCAACACGTACGGGTTTAAATGTTTAAATGTATGAATGCGAGAATGAACCCCAAGGTGCACCGTGTAACCACCCAACTCGTGCGAATGCATGCACAGAAAATAGAACCTGTTCTAATTTGGTTCATGCATTCGTACATGTTCCGTTCCGGTCCACCAAAATCAATCACGCAAACGTACATTAACTTGTACGTTTTAATGTACCATGTAACCAGGCAGTAAAGGCCGTTGATTTCCTTCAGCTAAGACTTATGTCTAGAATCATTCTCGTTAACTTATACCACCAATCCTTGTGTAAAGGCCGTTTTACACGGGGCACGTCATTGTACAGATTAGCCCTAAAAAATTTGTTGAAATTGCGAGAATGGCAGCTCGGAGTTAGGGAAGGGGCTATTTTGCCACCTCGCTTCCATGCATTCTCGCATGTTTTCTAACAATTCACCGCTTTACACGACGCAATTTTGATTGCATCTCCGTACATGCGTCAGATTGCGCAATGGCGTGCCCCGTGTAAAACGTCCTAAAGAGAGAGTTGGAAAAAGGCGATTCAAAATAAATACTTGATAACAATTTTAGAATGATTGCATAAAAATCAATGCTCTCATAGATAATATCCTTAGTTATGATACGCAAGAATTCACGGCATTGGATCTGCAAATGAATTTATAGTTAAAAACTCAGCTTTTAGGGTCGACTCTAGCACCACTTACATTCACCGACGTACATTTGCAGATACATTTTGGAAACAAGTAGATAAGAACAATGGAAATGAACTCCCTACCCCCCCGGAACCTGAACGAACGAAGTTCACAAGCCTGAGGCTATGTTCGGGGTGAGCTTTACCATCAATGGTATGGCCTTGTATTTTGTGCAGTCCAAATTTGTGTACTCATATGCTGGCATACACCATCAATGTCATTTTATTGAGACAATAACATTTAATGCATAAAGTAAACAAAACGCAAACACAACAATAATGCACAGTGTAAATATTAAAACGTACAAATAATACTTAGATGGATATGGTGGAATGCATTGGGAAAACTCTAGATGTGAAAGATATCTTGCTGTTCTGTGGGAAACGGGACGTAACACGCTTAATGAAAGACTTACGAGAGCATAGATATTTACCATTCGAAGTCGAGCAAAATTTTCGTAGACGAACAATCATTCGTCTCCAAAGGAAGCCGTATCCAGTACTTACTTTTGGTGAATCTTTTGAGAATTGAGGACCTTTGAGAATTTTGGTATCGTGGTGTCACAACTTCGACGAGTATCTTTGTTTTTTATGATAATGATTGATACATTAAATGTCATGACGTCAATAGTACGTCATTCGTGACTCTAATATTTCTAGGCATCGCTGATTATATGGTCCATTGGAATCTCTTTTAAACCCTCAAAATTAGTAGGCTGAATTATTTTTCGTGGATTCTTGGGAATTTGGGGATTTCCATTGTGAAATATTTTCTTCCTAATGCACTTTCGGGTTTCACCGTAAATTTCAAATGCTAGCTGTTATGTGACTGCTTACAAAATGATATTTATCTTTAAAACTTAGGGTTATCACTTTTGACGAAAGAAAAAAGCCTTCTCCGCTGAATGGTCGCTGAAGACATCGTTATTGTTACACGAATAAGGAGGAAATGTATAAGGCGTGCTTTATCTAAATTAATATTTGAGTTATGGAAACACCTCGATATTACTATAACTGCAATCGTCACGGCGACTTTAAATGCAGCTGCAATTTTTGGATTGACATTTATAGAATGCTGATCAGAGAATGATGCCGTGCTGAGTTTAGTTCGTTCACTCGAGAAGACGTCTTACCTTTCTTTTTGATCATACCTTATCTAAATGATTGTATCTCGTAGATACTCAAAATATTTTTTCAGAAATTTTTAACTACATTTTTCTCGGCATGTTCATTTTTGACTGGTAGCCTTTAGTTTATTAATGTAAATGTTCGAAGTATCGTCATTTCTTTATTTATTTAAGAAGTTGCACACATACAGCATTTCTGCCAATTAACAGTGATGCAGTAACAAATATGATATTTAAACGTAAAAAATCAAAAAAAGAATACAGTCAAAAGATAGTAAAGAACAAATATACAAGACACGTGGAAAGGGAGGTGAAGAACATCGTGGAAGTGCTATTTTAATCCGAAGGTTAGGAAATTGATAGGCGAGGGTCATAATTTGTTGAGTTTCTCTCGCATAGCTCTTCTGATTCGGGCTGAATATTTACTTGCATGCACAAAAGGTACGTTTTTTGAAATTCATTGTGCTGCGGAGAGGCGTGTTCCCGAGTTCGACAACGTGCCCGGATGAGATGCACGTGTGGCATTTTCCCGGGGTCCAATTTTCCCTTGGGTGGTGTTCGAACGCCATTCTAGCGGCTCCGTGCGTCTGGAACATCCTTCCCTTCAGTTTTCGCAGTCAGACGTGCTCTCACTAGGGAATATGTGAAGTAGGATGGCAGGCAGATATCACGAAGAGAGAAAGAGAATTACGATTCGCGTTTCTTGGCAGGCTTACCTTCATGGGGGAAGATATGTTTTGCTATAAATCCACTAATAACCATTGTTGTAATCATGGTTTTTTTCATTGAAAAGTTATCTATCGCGATATTTCCTTAAACGAGCTCTTTTATTACGTACTCCTTCTTCATTATACAAGCCGGAAAACACATTCATCTCATTTCTCCTTTGTGTTATACGAATTTCCCCTCACTACGGAATTCTTCCGCTGTGATCGTCACTATCACACGTGCCAAAAGTAAATCCATCTATTAATCCTCCACATTATTTCCTTAATCAGCAATGTTTATCCCTCGACGCTGCCAGGTTATTTTTTCGTTTTCAAACTCTCTACTTAATCAGATGCTACCATCAATTACATACACTTTGCCTTGGATGTGCGATACTTTGATTAGGCCTGAATGTTTGCTTTCGTGCATAAAAAGGAACCTTTTGTTGAAAATCACTATTGTGCTGTGGAGGAACGTGCATCCGTGTCCGCCCGGCTGAGATTCACGTCTGGAACTTTCCCGGGGTCCAATTTTCGCCTGGGTGTAGTTCTTACGCCATTGAGAAGAGAATAAGTACGTGGTATTTTAATAGAAGAAGAACTTTGGTGTGAAAATATTAGCTGATAGGAGAATGTAGCGGAGAGCTACGCCAATCCAATCTTAGGATTATTGACCAGTGATGATGATGCACGGTACTTTGTAATTCGTAATATTCTCCGTATATGAATCGTGTTATCTGCTAGACCTCCGGTATAAAACGGTCCAATCATTTTGAGAGGAATTTCGGCTCCCCCATTCCTTCCCTATGGTCCCCACTGCCTTTTGTTCTCTACGCGTCTCGAAAAGATTTTTTCCTCGCAGTGTTTTCCAGACAAGCATTTTATTTTTAGACCTTTTTGTTTCCACTGCACAGTGCGCGGGCCGATCGACCGGTAAGACTACCTCGATAGCTTGGTGTCTGCTCGCCTGAGAAATCAGCCACATCGCTACGAATTTCGGCTTTCGGAACGTACCAACCAATTGATCTAAGGTTTTGCTATCCAAAATTATGAATGGGCGAAAAAAATAGATGCACGGTAAGTAGCTGTTCTCGCTTGTTAATTAAAATAAAGGTTATAATTTAGAGTCGGTTGTTCATCTTTTCTGCCGTGACGTAGAATCTGAGGTGTAAATCGCAACTGTGGATTAACCTGTATAATATTGGAATCGAACAAAATAACAAATCTGAACAAAAAAATAAGTGCGTGTTAGGGAGTTATAATCGCTTTTCAATGAAAGTGGAGTTTATAATTTAAGAGTCGGTCGTACATCTCTTTTGCCGTGACGTATAATCTGAGGTATTTATCTGTGTCTCAACTGTGGATTTATCTGCATAATGTATGAATCGAACTCATCATCAGTGTATAGGCAGATTGAGGCATTATAAATCTGTCTAGCAAGATTAGACTCGTGTGATGAAAAAAATACCATTTTCTTCAGCGAAATGCATATAAAATTGAAATTATGCGTGCATTAAATGCAATGAATGCACTTCGGCCTGCTCGGGCGGAGATGGATGATTTGTTTTAGGAAATGCAGAAAGGGTTTTGGGGCAAGGACGCGTAGGTCGTCTGGATTCCCTGCTGAACTTCCTCCCCCTTCCCCTTTTACCTCCCCTTAAATTTCGCGAGAGAGGAGGAGGAGGAGGGGGGGGGGGAAGGCAAGTTTCGCAGTTTTGTCTGGTGGTTCGGAATTTTATCCACAGATGGCAATGCCGTTGCCGCAGCGCTGTAGTCTCCAACCTGTTGCATGCGCTCAGTTCGTCGCGGAATGTTGGGAGGTGAGCGCCTAGCGGCGCGATCGCAAACCTTTTGCAGCTCTCATCGTCTTTCCGGGCTTCGATTCTGTACGGTTTTTCTCACTCCTTGGCGGTAGCGGTGCGACACATAGAATGTAGTCCATAATCTCGAATCGTCTCCGCCTGCTCGGTGAATCGAGTAAAAACAATTTGTATTTTAATCATCGCATGGCATTGTGGTACTTATTTTTTGAAAATATGTGTCCATAAGTGCAGCTAAAAATGGGAGCAAAAATTATATATGTATTTATATGCCAAATACCTAATATATCTTACACGGAATCCACGTTTGGAAACACAAAATTTATGACATTCACTGCATTATAAGGACATTAACGGAGTTATTTTATTATAGTATTCTAACGGTTGGTTACCATGGAGTACATAAGAAATATTCTGGCCGCCTACCCTTCCTTCACGTACTTTCCCCTTTAATTGACAATAAGGACTACTCCCTTTCACTCTATCTAAAAATCCTATTCTCCTATTTCCTCTCCCTCGTTTACCTAAAATTCTACCCTCTAATACTGTTTTCAACTTCCCCTCCCTCCATACCAATTACACCCTTCATCCATACCTTCTGCCTCCGACGTATCTCATCTAGAAGCTACCTCTTCTCGCCCACCATGTCCAGCACTTCGTCATTCCTCCTCCTCTCCCATCACTTCACCTTCTCCACTGAATTAAAATCCGTTTGACCTGTCAATACTTTGCAGTCGACTCCTTACGGTATGCAACCCATCACAACGCTTTCAGCTTGTAAGCAGTATACCACAAAGGATGAAATTTATTTTGGAACCTTTTAGTTGCTGTGACGTATTAAACAAACCAACGTATTACTTGTGATCTGAACCGAAATGTACACTCGGTTAAGTAAAGCCACTTCATTAGTTGCAGTGCAAGAATTTAAACAATATTCTGTGACTGAAAACCTATTATATGAACAGCCACGGGGGAATGAACATACAAACATTTACAGGGGTTTAAGTATTACTCTAGTTTGACGGTCGTGAATGTTAAAATTCAATGTGAATGCTTGATTACATATTTTGGGAGAAAATTTTTTATCACTATCGAATAATTCGTTAGGTACTGCAGTAAATACCAAATTTTAGAGTGATAAAACAAGGTCGGGTACTTACAAAATGCGTAATTTTAAGGAGTTTTCTAAGTACTTCTAACGAATCAAATTGTTGATAGCTTCCATGGCCAAAACAGGCCACTACACGGAACGTGATCCGATGGAGAACTCCATGAAGAATGAAAAATTTCTATCGTTCCAACGATGGGGCCACCTTGTGGGGATATAAATCATTGAACTAGGAGATATGGAAGCAGAAGGTGATTAAGTGCCAGCGGCTAAGTTACCGCAAGGAATAAAAAATATTTAATCACTCGGAAAAGAATATGTGTAAGTTACGTTCACTTTGCTTTAGGTCCTCGCTAAAGCATGGTAAAATGAAGTTGTAAATTGAATTTAAAGCCAGTAATTTCAAATTTATGGAGGGATCTATCTCTCTTGTTTATTTTAATGGATTATAGACGCAAAATGAGCTTAAGAACTAATTGCGGAAAGCAAATTATATACGGTTGTTCGTTGTTTAAGGTAGACTATACCCACGCGAGGTATAAAAAATAAAGAAGCGAGGTAAGAAATAAAATAACTGATGAGAGAGCCGAACAGAAGAAGGTAGAGAAGGGTGACGAAGCGCCCAGGAAAAGGAAGAGAATGAAAAGTCGTGAAAGAGCAAATTGTGACGAAGAAACGTGGAGGAGGAGGAGAAAAAATTGAGTGACTCAGGAGGGAAGAATGGCTGAAGGCGAAAAAATACAAATTGAGATAGAGCAAAGAGAACTTCGAGTGAAAAGGAAGACGAAAAAAATGAAGAGGGGTATGAGATCGTGGACAAAGGAAAATGAAGTTTCTGATGCGGTGCTCAAGGGGGGAGGGGAATCACGCCCCAGGCTCTCAAGGCAGGAGAGGGAATTGGCCTTGCGTATTATGAAGGTAGGCCATCCTAGAGGTTGACATTTATCACTTGGAAAAATACGAATACGATGAGTAAAATCACGAATAAATTACATTTTTACCTGGAGTTAGGCTAATCTGAGGGCTATTAATTTTTTTCATTTCGGAAACTTTATTTATTTACAATTTCTCTGAAAAAAGCGAACGTCTTTGGTGCTTGAAATCTACATTTATTTTTAGGTAATGTAAAGTAGAAAAAATGCTTATTTAATGCTGGATAATCTGAGAAGGAAGATTTGATGAGTGTCTTAGATATAATGAAATATGCAATCGAAATTTATTTGAAGCATCGGTCAAACTTAACTAAAAAAATAGTGCTCAAAGATTAGGGGAAAACCGGTGTTGAATTGAAGAAAGATTTCGAACTTTCCCGGCGAATGGACTTGGTAAAGAGTTCTCGGGATCGCCACCGGGTCAGGAACTCCATATCTGCCAACGTTTCGATGTCCGACTCGGTCATCGTCCTCAGGGCTGTGAATGTCGAGTGAGAATTTGACTTGCTTATATACAGTCACTCTGGTGGTCAGGTGACTGCTACGACAGCCAATCAGCAGTCACCTGACCACCAGAGTGACTGTATATAAGCAAGTCAAATTCTCACTCGACATTCACAGCCCTGAGGACGATGACCGAGTCGGACATCGAAACGTTGGCAGATATGGAGTTCCTGACCCGGTGGCGATCCCGAGAACTCTTTACCGGTGTTGAATTCTCCGTGGCAGAATAAAATGGCAATGATTACATTAACTGAACTTTGTTTGCCGACGAAGATTAATTTACAAATGTATTGAAAGCAACTCTTTGCTTGGGATGAGTAACAAAAATAATGAGGCTGAACTGAAAGAATTTGAATACAGATTTACGCATTTTTAATTATCTAGGAAATCACGGTTGACTTTTAGATTAAGATATTTTTTAAGGCAAGTGTCGAAGTGTCGTCGGATGACTTTTTTTAAAGTTAAACAGTTTAACCCTCCCCTAATTAATTGATAGATTGCAGTAAATTTTGAATATCGCAAACTTCTATGCTGAATCTATCCCATGTATCCTTTTCAATTCAATCTCTTTTCGTTTTTCCGCCCACCTAAGGTCAAGTATGAGCCTTTAATACCTGCTGTAGGATTATGAGAGAGCATTTCAGGAAGATGAGAAGAGAAAAATATCAGGAAGAAAATATCCGAAGTTTGGTTTGTTGTGGTGGCTATAGTGTTAGCCTCCCAACCAGTGGGCACGGGTTCAAATCCCGACGGTATTAGAGATTTTCAAGAGACTGTCCGATCCCTGCTTGAGTGCCTTGTGGAGGGCCCATCAAGGGCAACACTCCGTCCGTCGGATAGGATGTTAAGCCGTGGACCACTTGGCGCCTTTCATTAAGAGCAGACTAATGCCGACCCCAGATTTTTCTTCACCTTTCTTCCATACCTGATGGCGCAAATGATCTTTGCTCTCGGCCGCCTCCTCCAAATGCTTAACTGCCTGCCATTAGAATAGCTTTAACGAAGGATGCGGTATGTTTAAGTATACCGGGACTAGCCACGGTGATAACTTTTACGGAGTCACCCGCAATGCACAAATTGTACGAAAAATCCACAGACGACCGGGATTCGAACCCGGATCCCTCGATTTCCGGCCTAGTGCTTTAGCCAGTTAAGCTACCGAGGCGTAATTCTCCCCTGTGGAAATCGAGGGATCCGGGTTCGAATCCCGGTCAAGGCGAATGATTTTTCCTCTGTGGATTTTTCGCACAAGGATGCGGTAGCCAACATAAAACAGCTGATGACTGGATTGCCCTATTTCAATATATTGTGATTTTTCAAACGGGTCTTCGAGGGAAAAGATATGGAATCGTTCATGAAAAAATATAAAACAGCGAAAATATTTCGGAAGGACCAATTTTTTCGAAGCGGACGACCTTACAAGACTCTCAAGATGATAACAGTAAGAGGATGAGGGGTCCGCAGGCAGAGGTAAAGAGGATAGGTATGTACAACAAGCGGGGAAATGTGAAGGAGCTGGCTGGGATGGAAAGAAAGGTCGATTTTTTTTCTCGCCAGGAAATCCAACGGATTGCGACGGAAATCCCGAGTGAGTTGGCGGATCCGTGTGGATGGCTTTTAAGGGACGACACAGCGTCATACGGAATATGGAGCCCCTGTGCGCGGGAAGGAAGAGCAGGTTTTTCGCATCCTGCCTCGTCGCCTCTCGTTTCCAATTTGCATGCGCAGGGAATTTGCATAATGACCTCCAAGGGACTTTCGCAGAGGCAGTAGTTTTAGAACACGGCTGTGGGATGTATCGCATCGATATGCGATGTTTTGCTTGAAACGAATCGCGATCAATGGCATAAGTACAGGTTTGAGAAACTTGAGGCCCTGAAAATCATTTTGCTATTTTCGTTACCTTCGAGTATTCTAATTTCCATTGCAGAGTAATCAATTTCATTTTAAGATTTTATTTACATCATATTAATGTTAACTATAAGAATACCTAACCAAAAGAATACCTTACCTACATGAAACAGCTGGTTACAGGATAGCTGTATTCAGTGTTTTGGGATTTGGTTATCATATAAAACTATATTTATCCTTACCCTCTGAAGTTATTTCTGCACTTGTCGAGTGACCGCTTTGCAGTGAAGCTCATTTAATGCATGCCCATTCTCATGTTATTGATATGAGCCTGATTGATTATTTCTTGAATTTAAGTCAGTGGTCGACCTTGTTCTTTGTTTGAGGTTGTCTCTTTATGTTATCCAATTGCTCTCCTGAAGTGAAGAGATATACAACTCGATGAATACCTAAATCCCTAAAGCAATTCAAGACACTATGGTCCTTCACCTTGCCTCGTCTGTGACTCTTATACTCGATATCTTGTGGGGGAAAATACTTTCCATTACCTTTTTTGCATGGTGAGGTTTCATTGACCTCCTAATAGATACACTTGCGCAGCATCGCGTGTCATTATAATTTTTATGGTGTCAAAGATTTTTTCTTTCTCGCTTGAAAGAAGATGGGGATGAATTGCATGTAATTTGGTGTAAAAATTTAATTATCCTTGCGCAACGTTCAAATGGTTGGGATTCGTCGAATCGGTCGAATTTGAAGGAAAAGTTTTTCGGTCATTTTCGTGTGATGGTATTCTGCTCAGTCAAGAATTGTAGCTCTAATTCAACTCCGACTTCGACTGTGCGTTTTCGTCTGTTTTAATTGAGATTGTTCATTCGAAAATAGTATGATAGTTGCCGGGAGGATAAAGAAGGTGGCACAACAGCGTGTAAGAGCATAACCATCCATTTCAAAGCGGTATTTTGACCTTAAAAATGGAGGACTCGTAACTGGTCACTAATTTAATTATGGAGAGAAGAAAAAAAAGGCGAGTGGTTGTGAGTATTCCAGCAAAAATGTTATGAAATCAACTGATTTGGGCGTTACTGGGTGGAACGATGCAATGTTCATGGTGAAACAAAACTCAGTACTATTCCACAAACTTTTATTTTAACAGTCTACTAGTTTCGACGTTTATACCGTCATTATCAAGACTAACAGCAATAGCGTACAACGTCCAGCCTAATATACCCAACAATAGTGTGAGAGAAGGAGGGGGGGAACTAAAAGAGGAGGAGGGGGCATTATTGGTTGAATTGAAGGGTCAAAACACAAAGTATAAAAGCTGGGGGGGGGTAGATAGAAGGTCAGGTGGTAACGAGGTTAATTGGAAGGGGAGGAAGGGGATTGTCAAGGAAGAAGTCAGATTTTAAAACAGTAGATAAAAAATTAGAACATTTGAATACAGTCATATCATTTAAAATTTTGGCGTCACGTGAAAAATGTTATGGTCCTACCCATGTGGTTGTTTACCTGGGATCTCTACTTTTACAAGCTTAACGGTTCATTGTATCGGAAGTTGAGTTTCCTTTCACGACATCAGGGGCCTCTCTTGAAAGAGAAACATTGAACTAATTCATTCTTCCCCAGATTAAGGGGCTTTCTAGAATCGTACAAATCACGTGATCAGTCTATTTTCGTAATTTTGAAACGGAAATATCTTCCTCGAGCTCTTCTGGACCATCCGTGCGAACCCTCAACGCCATCTCAACCCACAACGGTCGGTCTTTAACTAAAAAGCTTTGGTTGGTTGTGTAAGAGCCACTATCTCTCCACACAGAGCGTCCACTCGTGTTCCCACCGCCCGTATATCTCATGCCGACCACTCTACCTCTCCTCCTGCTACAATACTGTTTTTTTCCTCTCGTGGTGTTTCTCCCTTCCCTCGGCAAATTGATGGCTCGGGGAGTTTTTACTCCTCTACTGGGCGACATGGTGCTCACACACGACTAGGTAAGGAGCTCTGCAGTAGGAATGGAAGCAGCGCCGTGCCGGCAGCAGTAGCAGTGATGGTCTAGGATGATCCAACCCTTTTGACTCAGCGCTCCATAAACATGAGAGTCTTATGAAAAGCGTTCGGTGGAGGATTCTCATTCATTCCTTTTGCATGCTCTCCTTCAGCCCACAATTGTCCAAGCTTGCCATGAAACCTTTCATGTTTATTTTAAATTATTTTCCATCCTCATAAGGTTATGTAAGTTAGCACAGTACCATAAAACAGGTGGCAGAAAAAGTGCCAGTAATAATTTAAATACGGTCGTTAATGTTTTCGATTCCATGGTCGTGTAATTACCAAAGTATCGAAAGTATATGAAGCGAAATGTATCGAAATATTTGTTTTTCGTCGAATAGTAGTGGGCGATTGCTGATTAACTTCAGTATAAACATATATAATATTTTGAAATTATTTTTGAGTTACTAGTAGTTCGGTATTTCGGTACATCGTCCTATGTTTAGCATTGCTAAGTTTCTAAGTCTAAAGTTGATTAGTTTAGTGGCATAATGAGGGAATGAGAATAATATTGAATGAATTGACGGATAAAGAGTAACCTCTTCGAAGATAATCGAACAAATTATGTTTGTTGCCTGTAAATTATACTAAAGATATACTCATAAATTCACAACTTCAAGTAGAAGTATGCTAGGGAGATGCCGTAAATAGCTATCAACCGGCATTTTCCATCCACGAATTACATATTCAAAATTTGATGCGGTCATGTTGAAATTTTCAGGGTATTCAGATTAGACTGTTATCATCATTTCTCTTCATATTTCTTATGTAAAATTTTTATATTTGAGATACGCAGAAATGGTGGCAAAGTTTACGTATGTATGCCCCGAAAATTTTCAGATAATAACTCAAGCATTAATCGAGTTGCATAAAAAACCGATCGAAAAGGAGTGATGTATCCTCTTAAAATTTTTCTCATCCGCGGAAGTGCGAATCTAATTGTGATTTGGAATGAAAGATGAGGAGAGCAGGCGGTAGGCGCACTTGAGTGCTCCTTGAGGGAGAACTGGAGTGAACCTTTGTCGTTCCCCCATTCCATTATGTGGGCAGCAGGCACTTCATGGTACGGTTAATTTTTACATTTGTGATGCACACAGATATTGGCAAATTTTACGTCTGTGTGCCCTGAAAATTTCCCCACGATAACTTAAGCTTTAAGCCAGTAAATATTCGAATAAATTTATAGTTTTTATCAAGGCGCATGGAAAGACAAAGTGTGACTGATGGAAAAGGAGTGATATGTACTGTTAAAATTTTTCTCGTCCGCGGAAGTGCGACTCTAAGGGTGATTTGGATTGAAAGAAGTGGCGAGTAGGCGGCAGGCGCACTTGAGGGCTCCTTGAGCGAGAACTGGAGTGAGCCTTTGTCGTTCCCCCATTCCATTATGTGGGCAGGAGGCACTTCACTCCACGGGCGCTGAGTTCGGGAGCGCGAGCGCGGCAGTGCGTTCATAAATCCTTTCGAGAGGTGTTCGTGTCGTGTGCTCGAGCCGGCTGTGGTTATTGTTCGCATCGTGTGAACTCGGCGTTGACGTCCTCGCGCTCTGTGGCAGTCCACGCATCGGACGTCTGTCAGACCGCTCCGGCTTTCTTCCTTCCACTCTAAATGGTCCGCAGCACGAAAAGCATCCACCTCGCACCTCAGGCGCGACCGCATTGAAAAACACTCCAAGGCGTCGTTCGTCACTGTTTTGCTGCCTTTCATGCGAAGGATTTTGTCAGCTTGAAGGACAACGTTTTGGCACGGTATGCCGACTTTACGAGCTGAGAAAAATAATGATTTCAAGTGCCAAACCCTACGAGCCATTTACCTCCGTAGCGTTACTAATAAGTCTAAATTCTCAATATTTGATTATTAAAAATTATCCACGCAACGTAGGAAAGTTTAAGATTGTGATACCTAGAATCGAAAGTACTGCGAGATGAGTGCTAGTGATTTAAGGTTAATATAACTCAATTATTCTTCTTAATTATACACGATTTTGTTGTCTCTTTTAACTTATTTATTCAACTGCTTTGGTAACTTGTCAACAACTTTTTACCCTTGACAACCCTTTACTTATTTATAAACTTCAACACTCCTTGATGATTTAAATTAACATTTTGTTAAAACAATTACTATTAACTTTAACAATGGTCTCTCGTTTTAAAAAGCTGTATGCTGAATTGCCTATGATATAAACATTTTTTTCACAGTACATTGCTATTGTTGCATTGAAATCCCACGAAAAAGTTACATGTGTAGCCTTTCAGATGTGTTTTCAGGGCAATATTTTTACTCCAATACTTATTAACGAAATATACATGAGTTTAATCGTTCAATATTTCAACCAAAGTGTAGCATTCAACATATTTAATTTAGATTTCATCCCAGACTGTGCAAACGAATGAATTTTGCACACTCAAAGTGATGTCATTTTCTGTGGGTCAACTTATCTTCACCCGGATTTGAAATTTCGACTCTTTTGCCGGTTGAAAAAATTTAGACACTACTCACTAAGCCACCACGCTTTCTGTAGGGCATCTAAATAATAATAAAGGAAACTAATCTATTATCAAAATAAATGCCACTGGAAGGGTTGACACGCAAAACCAAGATAGGTACATACTCTTAGCTCATAAAATTTGGAATTATATTGCCATCACTATCCTATATCGTATGCTACCCCAGTGTAACTCCATGCGGCTCGATTACGCGGCATAATCTCTCATTTTTTTGCTCAAAGTAAAACCGTTGCGGTGAATTCCTCTGCTCTGTGAGGCTTTAAGTCTCTTCCCTCTCTCCGTGGACCCGAACGATTTTGGATCCTCAACCGTGCGTAAAACAGGAAAGCGTTCTTAATGTTTGGCTACGGGAGGGAATCTGTCGATGAGGAATTAAAAAACTTCCATAGTCGAAGGGAGCCGATTGGATCCGTTGGCGTGATGGCGAATCGCGAGGGCGTCATTTGTTTCCAGCTTGAAACTTTTATTTGAAAAGGGCTGATGCTGCGGGCGGAAGATGGTGGTCCTCTCTCGTGGATGGAAGCTTTGGAGATAATTCTTTCATTTCCACGTACAAAGAATCTGGGGGATGAGTCTAAAATATATATATTTTTTTTAAATCTTCACGCTCCGTTCCGCTACGCCGGGTTCACAAATGCGTTCAATGCGCAGCTCCTCTGAAAGCGCTTGATTTATCATTTCTTCAACCTCTCCGCAAACACAATGGATTTCATCCGGACGGGATGAGGCGTAGTATTCCGTATTATGACTGCTGGGAGATGTTTGACCGTCGCTAAAGATAATCGTGACGATATCCATGCGAAATATAAAGAATGGTTTAATTTTATTGTGCTGTATTCAATGTTCTACGGAAGCATTAGGGAAATAAACAAGAGCAGCTCTGATTTCTGAATGTTTATCCTTCATTCAAACATAACACTTAGTTACGAGTTTTTATGAGTGAGCTGGTGGAATTGGTCACTATTTTTGTCAAGATATTTTATCTTATGTTTTGGTCTTACTTGGATTCAGAATTTGCTGTTTAATGGTTCTCGCTAGAAGTGGATTTTATTTGAAGAAAAATTTAATTATATTTCTTTTAATACATTTTTTTGCTGTTATTTTTGGTTCTTCTTTTTGAGTAATAGTTTATTTATATTTTACCTTTTCTTTAAAAGTTCTTTAATTCTTACTTGGTGTCTATCGTCTTGTATTGCAAAATAGGCCGAAAATGTTTCTGCTATTATGTTAGATCAACTGAGGAGGAACGTGATAGTGTAATCAGTACGAAGTTAGGCTGCCGATTGAAGGGTTCAATTCTTGGTCGAAGCTTTCAGACACGCCTAAAATAAATCTTTGAAATGTGTATTTTCCTAGTACCTTAGCATTTTGTAATATATGACATTGTCATGATCACAAGGTTGATCGATAAGAAGCTACCTAATTAATGTTACGTTTAGCTATAAGACTTTCCTAATGCATTTTGTGCAAACGCAACTTTTGCCCAAAATCCTGGGTTTTTGCTCTATAAACAAGCATAAACTGTCTTCAATTGCCCTGAGGAGGAGAGAAAATCTTCAGAATCCAACTTAATTGATTAAACGAGCTATATTCCCGGTAGAAAATTATTTCGTCTTTTCTTTCGTTCTAACTGGGTATTCGTGAGAAGAGTTCCGCTCTGATAATGAGGAAAAAGCGTTTTGAAAAGGATTTCTTTCGCAAATCATGGATTTACACTAGCTTCACCAGTCACGTTTTTAAGCAAAATCATGTTTTGGACCTCGGCGGTGAAATCGCCAGCCGGTGACAGTGATGAATCTAAAGATTTTTAAGACCTTGGTGGAGGTAATTCATGGAAAAATTGGTCATTCTCGTCTCGCCCAACTTTCGCCACGGGTAATTGAGTGCTAGAAGTTCATTTTGCTAAAAAATTGTCGAGTAGGTACTCAGGCCATTTTTTTATTGTCTCACCAAAATTTGAAAGAGATTACAAAAAGCTGTAGATACCTACGCATTAAGGAGCAATTGTATTATTGCCATGCCGTTATAACGACCGTCTTCAAACTTTTACTCCAGTAGATTGTTAGGTATATTTTTACTGCCTTTACCTACAAAATCAAACGCATTGTAGTGCGCTAATTTTAAAATAAAAAAGTCAATGAATAGCGTATTTGGTACGTTTTTCATAATGTTTTTTATCAGAGTTGTCTCAGGTAATTTTATAGACCAGTGTACTACACCTTATGTTTTGAGAGATTGAAACTGAATCGAAGGAGCTCAGGGGAATCTTATTTTAAATCTATTAATATGTGCTAATTTTATGGGCTTGCGGTTTTATGTAATAAAATTTGCTTGTTCAATCGCAGTACATTGATTTACCTTTATATCTCATTTTGTTAGTGATCCAAAATTACCTTATCAAATAAGTTTAAATGTTAAAACTCCTGTTTTAAGTTCGATTTGAAAGCACATATTGCGTCCTGCATATTTATTGCTCATTTAATTATAAAAATATTTTCTCCATTTTGAAATATACTCTCGTATCATTACTATGCATCAATTTGAGAGTTAAAAATATTTAATCCGCTTTAGTGAAATATGTTTTGCTATTTTTAATCCTTCAAATGCGTTGAAGAAAGTTTTACTCTTGTCCGACATGTAAGTACATTTTACCTCTTTCAATTCAAATTTTCCGTTTGCATTTTGATCTTATCCAGTAATATTTGAATCAATGAATATTATCCGTCTATACTTAAATTTTATCAAGTAACTGAATCTATAGGCGAATCATATAATCCTTGTGGTATTGCAGGTGGTCGAATACGTGGTAATAGGCTTCCCTCAGATGAGATAGAAGCGATTCTCTTCACAGTAAACAAAGGTCGATGCTGGAGAAATAACAGGTTCCAGTCAGTCAACATAGCTGTTTTCGTTCATAGGAAAAAAAAAATCCTGTCCACGAAGTTTTCGCAGCCTTTCTTTGCTGCAAACGTCGCCTAGGCAACAGAGCCTTTTTACTGCAGACTAGCGGAAATCTTTCACAGCTTCCCACAGTCCGGAGCAAATGTGATAGACAGCTTGCGTGCAGTGGTGCATAAATAGTTTGATCGAAAATTTATAGCTAACTCATCCTTGAGAGTAAAAACATCTGGAATGTGGGAAGTTGGAAAGAACTCCTATCCTGTCGTGCATAATTTGTTCAGGCCAATATAATACTACACGGTGACATGCGATTCTGGGTAATAGTTACAAGAATGTCGATATTTTTATAAAGAATTTCAGGCTTATTTATTGAGTTGTTATAAGTCCGGTAGTACCATCAGGTTGTAGTATCTGAAAATCGGTGTGTAATGGATCTTCCGGTTGTAAAGGAATGACTCATTTTTTTTCATTGAAAAAAAATTACGATCTTAAGTTTTTTTTTAGATTTTAAAGCTGCCATAAAAAACCACTTTCATAGTTTTGGCAAGAAAAAGTTATTCAATGTTTTGACTTCGAAACATAAATTTTTCGATGGAACAGCGATTTAATTTCACTGACGTAAATCATCAAAGTATCTTTTACCAGTGTTTGGCTATGATGAACACCTAAGTGAACATTATTGTCGAGGAAAAGTGAAAGGAACTTTCATTGCCTTTTTATATTTGCTCTTTAATTTTCTAAAGACTTAATATTTCAATGTTGTCATTTTAGTGGATTAGCAGTTAGTTTGATGTAAGAGGATTTATTTTACTCATTGTGGTTTATTAAATCCATTTTCACCCTAGCCATGCCGACAGGAGCTGCTAAATTATTCACCTTTTCCCAAACTGCTCTCACTCACACAGTGATTCAACCCGAAGGCTGGTTGGCACAGTTGAGGACAGAGCTCACCCCGAATTAAGTCACAGGCGTGTGAATTTCACACACTCAGGGTAAAGGGGCCACCTCGCCGATTTTGTTTGGAGGTGTCCGAAGGCTTAATCCGGGATTTGAACCAGGGACTCTTCGATCAGTAGCCAATTGCTACACCCATTGGGCTACCACTCTTCACCTAACCATATCAAAGTAAAGTTTCCTCTGGGGTAGGGGAAAGGCTGTGCCTTTTCTTAAATGCCACTTTTTAAAATATGCATTATTACCAATGCTTGCACGAAACGCGGAATGTGGTGAGCCTACTTAAAGTAAAGAATACACGATAAAAAGGAATTTTTTGATAATGTGACGTATTTAAAGTTCTTTTTTTATCAATTAGACATATTTCTAGTGTATCTATTGCTACGTCGGAAATTGATCTCTTTTGTCCAAAATGGTAGAGAGTAGAATTGCGAAGATTTGCAAGGCGAATCGAGAAGGGAAGTGAGAACATTTTCAACAATATAACAGTGTACTTGAGAACGTCATGGTGGTCGAAACGCATCGTAAGTTATTAAATACATTTTTGGAAAATTTTCAGCTCTCATTTTCTTGAAGTTAACACTTTTATAGTTGAAAAAGTTGCAGTTACTTTCACACGCAAGTATTACTCTCGAATTTACTTGATAATGTCGATGGGGCAATCCCAAACGGCGCTGGGCACCGAAAAGGAGGAAACGGATGGTGGAATCGGTGGGATAGATGTTACGGTATCAGGACCTCCTGATTGACGGGCGAAGATTTTTTTCTTGTTTTCCGAACCGCTTGTGTCGCTCTGACGGACGTCGGTCAAGGATGGAAGTGAAAAAAGATGGTGAAGACCAAAAAGAATTAATCGCGATTTTTTCCAACCCCCTTCTTCCCTCCTCTTCGCCGTGAATCAGACGGAAAAAATATTTATCGTAGCGCAAGCACGATGGAAACTCAAGTCATCGACTTGAAGGCCAATTCAATCGATGACAACACCATGCAATGAGCCTCTTGGGGAGTATCATTTGTTACAACTGTTCCCTTCTATGTACCTACCCTTTGCAGAAATTCCTTGGTGTGGGAATATTTAAAAAAAACTACTATTTATTAACTATGGAAATATTTTTGTATTATCCCGAGTTTATATCCGATTAAACTACTAGATGCTATTTTTTGTACATAGATCTTTAATAAATATTAAATGAAATTCATAACAATATTGTACACCAACCCATACAAATAGAGGTATAAAATTTCCAATTTTATCAGAGATGGTAATACTATTACATTTACTCCTGGTGATTCTATCACTGCTACATGGAGAGCTGGTAAATATCTATAACATTTACGACTCAGAAAAAAACCCATATTACTCAGCCAGGGCTCAAATTACCTGGAAAAGTCCTGCTTGTAAGAATGACATTACTAATACATAATTTTCAGCGTGATTGCGAATAAAATCGATGAAAATCACGCCATCTTCATATTCCTTAGTCCTTTTTTAGTCCTCCCTACCCCCAACTTCGCGCTTATTTATCTTACGGTTACCATTTCATTCCATTTCCCTTCCTTTCATCAACTTCCTTCGCTGCTCACCACTCTCCGTCTCTCCTCCGCCCTGTCCCTCATTCATTTTCACCGTCAATTGCCGAAAATAGTGAAAGAATGTCTCCCGTCTCTTTCTCCACGCCTTCTTCCGCCGTGTGGGAAAGGTCATGGAAGGCGACGGACCGTAATGTCTCGCTGTTCCCGACGGTTTAGGGGTGAGGTTACATTTTGGAGGAAATTTCGTGCGGATGAATTCCATCTGAGGGGAAAGGCAGTCGTGATGAGAAGTCTCGGGGAGTGATGGTGGAAAAATATGCATATTTACGCTCCTCTAGCACATAACATAGAATAGGAGAATAAGGTGCCATACTATTTCAGTTATTCCAAGTCGACTGCTGGAAAATGTACTATTCGTCGCTTTAAATCATATTTATTCGCATCCGCACCAAGTTTACTATTTTCTTATTTGTTTCCAGTTCCCTGCACTGTAATATCCCTGAACTTGTTCAAAACAGTATCTATTTTCAGTTCATCGGAAAATATTGGCGAGGAGTAGCCAACTCGTTATTGCTATTATATGCAGCGCGTGCCTCATATGGCTTTTTTTTTAGACCTACCATTGCTCAGCCTTCATGGTTGATTTGATCAAGGCACCTTCTCGTTTCTTCTGCACTTATTGTGGTCTTATCGTAATCGACCTGTATTGTAGTCATTGGAATAAATGATATCTGTCCTCGTCTTTCCATTGCTAAATGTGATCAGAAGACTTAAAGATTTTCGACTACCTATCGTGAGACGTTTTCGAAAACTTTTCACGCTCATTTGTCTTTCAATGGCTAATATTCAGCGTTTTGATTTCCACACGTGAATGCGCCGTTGTGCCGGTAGAGTGCTCACTGAGGGTCTAACGACGCAGTATGTGATTCTTAAACCTTTCTGTGAAGGACTAAATAAGAAAAATCGTTTAAAAAACTCAAGGAGAACCTTCCATTACTCAATACCCAACCATGAGATGCTTTATCTGTGACCAGAGGAGTGTAAACGACGGCAATTTGCATTACGGCCAAATAGATAGGAAACCGGGCAAATTATCCTCTCAGGAGCGACGCAAATGGAACTACCTACTGTATTTTTGAGAAGAGAAATCTTTCATGCGTTAAATGAACGAAACGTGGTAGCTGGAGGGTGTCAGAGAAGACCTTTCCATTTTTTTAAATTTCGGAATTAATATTTAAAAGTAACGCTGCGGCTTTAATTCCATGATAAATATTTAGATAATATTGGAAAATCTTTCATGCTGATACATCAGAATGATAATGGAGATTCTTGAGAGATACTAGTGATTGGTTATGAGTAATTTATCTGAGAGACACATTTCTCTTTGAATCTTTTATGTAATTGAGAAAAATAGCCAGCATTTGCCTTTTTTCGTTTGATAAAAATAGCTACAAAAGTTCGTATGTGTTCTATTTGTGGAAAAATTGAAAAAAATATAAAACAGGAACTTGTTCTTCTGACTTTGAGATTTTTGAGTTTTTGTGGCCATGGCTGTTAGCGTGATGTATGCTTTTTTCAAGGAAAATATTGCTGGAGATACGCTATAAAGTGGTGCCAATATATTTTTATTCCAGGCGGAAAGCTGATTGTTTCTTTGATGCTCTCAGTCCTCAAGGAAATATTGAAATTTTTAGTTCAGTGATGATATCGAAGATTTTGCTACCATGTCACGATTCTCTTGGGTCTCGAATAAATTTCAAATGAATAAGTGGAAATATACGAATAAATAAAATGATAGACGCGCTAGAAGTGTGTTATTCGCCGTGAAAGTTATGTAAACAGTCCATAATATTGTGGATAATGGGTACATTTTTCTTGCATCCACTCCTAAATGGGTCTATCGTTTTATATTTTCCTCGTCACTTTCCTCCAGAGAGACATAAAAGTCAGCTTCCCCGACTCTTTAAAACAACTTTAAATTGTTATTTGACGCAAACGCATCATCGTCCCAGTCAGAGGAGTCAGGGAAAATGGCACGAACCCTCAAAACGTTGTCCTGCACGGCGTCGTCGCGCATAAAATATCGCTCTCCGATGCAGGAATGCGTTTTCTATGCGTAGCACTGCGGTGGCGATTCATTTCAGTCATGCGGCTCATGAGCTCATTATGCATTCCGTTCCATTTCAATATCCGAGTCGTGACACCGCGTCGAGCTGTTCCTCGGAGCGTTCCACGATCCGCTCAGCATGTGTGTGCGTGTGTTTGCCGCGAACCAGTGCCGTATAGTATGTGTGTGTTAGTGCACTCCACCCACAAGCCTGTCCGCTATTTTTCAGCTCCACGGAGACGGAAAAATCGCCCCCATTTCATAATTTCATAGTCTAGCGAGCACTTGGGTCTTTCCGATCCCGTTTTGCTCCGAGCGGAATGATCCGACGTGATGAAGATATAACTCGGGGAGAGTCCTCGCTCGCGACGACCTGGTTGGTGTAATTTTCACCCGGGTTCCCAGATACAACTCCCTGCACTCCCTGACTCGTGGTCGCCGCGAACCAGAATTATGCGCCGCCGTCTAAAATACGCTTGACGGCGGTCTGTCTTTCGCACCCCGCCCGCCTTCGGATGATCAACCGAGCGTTATTTATTCCTCCCAAGCATACTTCATTTCTGGTTGCATAGGTGCTCTTCATCATCTTCTGCCGAAGAGTTTGCGAATTTTGCACTCGTCGAAAAAACGAAGGAAGCAGCTCGAAGGAAGCAGCTCGAAGGAAGCGTAGATTTATGTAAAAAATAAAAATTTTTGGTAATTTTTATCTATATACTATAAAACACACTTCCTATCACTGACTCACTCGTACATATGTTAGGAATGAACGAGAAGAGATGCGACAAAAACTCATAGAATCGATCCCCTTTAAAATCGTCAGAAAGCCGTGGTAAAATCGCCAAAAATTCATATTTTCTGATTTCTATCTATTCGTTCAAATTTTAATATGGACATTAATTTAAAAAGATAATTATTATTATGGTATTCTACCGATTAAGGTAGGTTTCCATGGAGTACTAAAGAAGTAATCTGGGAGCATCCTTTTCCTTCGAGCACTATGGCCACCAAAATTCGATTGCGGCGCTGCGATCATTAAAAGGAATGAGAATGGTAGAGATTATAAATAATAGATAGAAAAGGCAAAAATTGTAAGAACTGGCACAGTAGCCATAGAAGGCCGCTAGTATTTTCCGATCTAAAGCGAATAGTATTCATAAATTCAGATTTTTGACGGTGCTATACGTAATGCTTCATGCAACATATAAGTTCACCGTAGAAATTAGGACACAATTTATTCTGCAAAGAACAAAAATCGAAAAGTATTTTTGTTTCATTTTTCAAGGAAGGTGACAATTGATTACAAGATATTTCGAATAAATTTGGTTATTAGGATCTTAATGGCTCCTATCCTCAGTCCGTATAAGAGAACAACCAAGAAAAATCTTTGTTTCATCTAAGCATATTTTCTGTGAGCAGTTACAAAGATATTCTTCATTGATCAACTGGGTTTTTGCCTTCAACAAATGAACTCAAAATTTTCAAACGGATATACAAGATAAGCCTATCAGATATTTATGGTTTATGTATTTACGCATTGCTGTTCCTCAGTGAATGTTTTAAGTACTTACTGGATGTTTTTAGTTTCTCAAGGTACTTGAATTGTTTTATTTATTTTGTGACCAAAATGATTTCATTTTCCAATGGCTTTTTCTACTCTTCATTAAGGTGCATGCCTATAGTGCTCTTTCGTCTAGACATAACTTGGTGACATCCCTGTTGCATAAGTTCTGATTTTTGAACTGTATTAACTCTCTCATTAAAATATAATATTCTCACAATCGAGGATCAACAAGAAAAATAGATTCGTCTAAGATTTAAACTTGTTTAATCACACATCCTGTTGTAATTTCAATAAAATAACTCATTCATATAGTGTAATTGTGAAATAGTCATCTGTACAGTTTTGCATAATACGTCCTTTTATCCCAAGTATTCATTATTTTGATCCAGGGGAAATTTGTCTGTTTTATAAGTAAATTCCTTTTCTCGATTTTTCCTTCTACAATCTTTCCAATGGATGTACTGTGTAAGTATTTAAATTAAAAAAAAACCTCCGAGGATGCTAAAAAGACGGTCTAAGAGAGCCGCTTACCTTTCCCCAAGCAATCCCCTCATAAGGAGATTTGTTCATGCATTTTTTTCACCTCATTTTTCTGCCTTGATCCTTCCATTTTTCACCCTCATGTTCTCACCATTCACACTTCCACTGGTTTCTCTCCGGACTCACCTGCGATAACGAAAGAAGACATGCTGTTAGACGATTGAATAAAGACACTCAGGTTTTTGATGGATTAGATTATATTATTTACTATTGCCATTCTGGATATACTAGTATGTCTGGGAGACTGAAAATTGTAGTCATATTTCAACCTCGAAGCACTTGGTAACTGTTCCCCAGAAATTCTTTTTAATGATACTCTCATGAAAGAAATATCGCCGCTCAACTGAGCGATGAAATAGCTCTTATAGCATCGTAGATAATCGTCATTAAAATGTTATTTCGTTGAAGTATTCTTCTTAATGGAGTTTCAAATAATATACGATAGCAACACGTTACGCTTTGGCGACATTATTCACTCGTCTTGAAGAATTATTAAGCTCATTCCAGGCGGCACAAGGTAATTATAAGCAAAATATACATAATGTATGATTAGGCCTAAGCATATTTAAATGATTTACTAGGGGCAGTTACTAAGTTTCTCTCTTTTGATCGCATTGATTGCCTATTTTTTTCTCTGTCGATCCCTTGTTTTATAGTTTTAACCAAACAACTTGACTTTTGAGAATACGATAATACAAGATTAGCGTTTCAAATAATTTATGATTACTATAATCCATGCATGGCTGCATTTCCAATAGTATTTAAAGTGCTAGATAGTTTTAGTTCCTCTTGTTCCATTGCATTACTTATTCTGTATTCGAAGTGATTTCAATTTGCTAAGGAAATCATGTTTTTTTATAATTATTCAGCCTATAAAGCAGATCGCTCATAGGTTATCCATTATCTGTAAATCAATTTAATTTTTTAAGTCTAGCCTACGACAGTGAGCGGCTGAGGCTTGACAGTCTGCATATTTTATGCTGGATATTTCAGAGGTTTTTAAATGTTAATTTTTCAAACCCCATCATCATCGATAAGTTCGTGATATTATAAATGCTCTGACGTCTTATGACAAAAAAAGCGATTTCATGTCTCGAAGAGCGGTAACCATTTCCCTTAAGTGCTTGCGCTCATGTTGAAGAACCACGTTTTGGTCCCATAAAACTATAATTCGCTCTTTCATTTTCGATATTATCATTAGAAAGGATTCGTTAATTATACTCTGCTAGAGCTCTAATTTATCTGAAAAAATCGGCTTAAACGGTGGAAAATAAGATTTTATGACGTTTCGTGATATTCGTGGTTACTCGTGCGTGTTACTCCGGGGTCACCCAGCGAATATTCGGAGCTCGTGAAAAGAAGGCCAATAAAAATTATGTTGCCGGAAATTCAATTTTCCGGATTTGAAAAGGAGCACGCAAATGTCATTTGTCAAGTTTTTCACTCACCTCGTGTAAAAAAATTCGAAAATGAATCAGCTTACTTCCTAATGATTACGCATGCTCTTCTGTACCGGAATATCATTCTGCTTAAACGGTTTTAATCATCATCGTCATCATCATCTTTCGTTTAGCCTGGAAATGCTCAATTATACAGAATGGTGATAAATTATGTCACGAAATTTGAACCCGGAATAGCTGATGACAGTAGGAACCAAAATTTCTAACAGTGCTTGGGCCTAATTCACACCATTTTTAACTACAGAAACTTTGATCCAAGCGCTCCGATTTGCCGCGAGTTTGCCCTGCTATTCAGTTCCCTTCCTACTCATATCCTTCGTTATATTTCCTTCTCACTCTCCCTATTCTTCCATTTGAACTTCGGTAGTTGTCGCCAGGAATAGGTCTCGAGCTCTTCTCTTCTATTCACATCAGCTTTTCCAATGTTTCTCATCCGTTGAACGTTTCTGCCTTCACGAATATTTACCTCTACTGTTTGCTTGCCTTCATTCTAATTCTCTTGTGGCAGAGATTTCGATTTTCGACATTAATGCCCTCTCGAATTGGGCTGGGGAGCGTGATAGCCTAGCGGGTAGAGCACTTGGCTGCTGATCGAGGGGTCCCGGGTTTAAATCCCGGGTGGAGCCTTCGGACAATCCGAATCAAAATCCTCGAAAAGCGAGGAGAAACAGGGAAAGGAACTGGACCCTATACCCTGAATAAGTGAAGTTCACACGCCTGTGACTTAGTGCGGGGTGAGATCAACCCACCTCTACCCTACCTCTACCCTACCTCTACCCTACCTCTACCCTACCTCTACCCTACCTCTACCCTACCTCTACCCTACCTCTACCCTACCTCTACCCTACCTCTACCCTACCTCTACCCTACCTCTACCCTACCTCTACCCTACCTCTACCCTACCTCTACCCTACCTCTACCCTACCTCTACCCTACCTCTACCCTACCTCTACCCTACCTCTACCCTACCTCTACCCTACCTCTACCCTACCTCTACCCTACCTCTACCCTACCTCTACCCTACCTCTACCCTACCTCTACCCTACCTCTACCCTACCTCTACCCTACCTCTACCCTACCTCTACCCTACCTCTACCCTACCTCTACCCTACCTCTACCCTACCTCTACCCTACCTCTACCCTACCTCTACCCTACCTCTACCCTACCTCTACCCTACCTCTACCCTACCTCTACCCTACCTCTACCCTACCTCTACCCTACCTCTACCCTACCTCTACCCTACCTCTACCCTACCTCTACCCTACCTCTACCCTACCTCTACCCTACCTCTACCCTACCTCTACCCTACCTCTACCCTACCTCTACCCTACCTCTACCCTACCTCTACCCTACCTCTACCCTACCTCTACCCTACCTCTACCCTACCTCTACCATACCACTACCCTACCTCTACCCTAACCATACCAACCTTCAGATTGAATCACTGATTGAGCGAGTGAGCTTGGGCTCCACGAGTTTTGGAAAGCAGTCGCCAGTTATTCGCAAAAAAAGCGATACTTTCGCAATTCTGGGGGTTAGCGGCTCTTAATCCTTTTTTTTTCGTCGTGGACTGCCTCTCGTGTGGCAGGAAACCGGCGGATGATTGCTGGGCACTCCTTCTCCCATCCCCACTCTTCCCTCCCCGAACCAAGACGCTGAGAAAAAAACTCAAAATACAAACACACACACAACCAAGCCCCTCGGGCTTATCCGAAGTCAACGAACTCAGGCGTTGCCGCAATCAGCATGTATTTGTTATCCTCCACTCCCCGCGCTTGGGCGCACACGCGCTCATCCCAGGATGACGCGGCTCGTGAGCCGACGCTGGCGAAGTTTGAGCACGGAAAATGAACGCGATGGGGCGAAACGGGGATTCTTTAAGGGAAGAAGGGTGAGAAGTGGCGAAATTTTTTTAATTGGGTCGGCCCGCTCCGTGAACGGGAGGGCGGTTCCATTTCAAAAGCATTCCTCTGAATCCCCGAAGGGTTAAAAAGGGGGGGAAAATGATGATAGCATGCGAAGTGATGGCGGAAGAAAATTCGTCCGTTTGCCCCTTGTCACACCCTCGACAAAAAAAGTGGTAGATGCGGTGGGGGGAGAAAACGATGGAGTGGGTTGTCCTTTTACACTATGTCCTTTCTAAGCAGAGCACGAAACAAGTGACGGTGTCCGCAGTGACGCGCGCGGGTGCTAAGTTATAAACCCCAAGAATGAATTTCGCCATGAAAAACTTTATATTTCAATTAATTGATTTAAGTATTTTACCGATTAAGGCAGGTTTCCGTGGAGTACTTAGGAAGCATTTTGGCAGCCTCCCCTTACTGCATGAACTTCTCTCTTCAATTCGATATAAGGCCTACTTCCTTTCATTCTATCAAAAAAATACTATGCCCTTCCTCCCCTCCCTCGTTTAGCTAACATTCTACCCTCTAACACTGTTTGCAACACCCCATCCCCGCTATGCACCCCCTCCATCCATCCCTTCAGTCTCCTCTCTCTCGTTCAAAAGCTTCCTCCCCTCACCTACCATGTCCGGAAATTCGTCGTTCCTCATCCTCTCCCTCCACTTCATCGTACGAAAAAATATATCGCGGCTAAGCCAAATATATATTTTTTCACGACGAACTTCATCCTTGAGGTATATGTCCTTTGATATTCGCAGAAAGAAAGCCTGGAGGAGAGAAGATTTTAAGAAGGTCCAACCGCAACAACAAATTCAAGTTTTATCCCTCATCAGGTCTTTCACGTTTTTTGATTCAGGTTCTATTTTTTTCGACGTCGTCTTCTTGCCGTTTAATATCGTCTCGAGATTGTCCCCGATTATTCCTTTTTATGCGACGGCCGGCTCTCCTCTCACTCTATCCACTAACTTCGGAGGAGGCCAGTGGTGGTAAAAATGAGCAATTCGTACGTCCCGCCATGTCTCGCTCGGACTCCTCCGTCAACTCTTTTGACGGTTCGTTCCCCTTCCTCTCCCTTGGTCTTAAACATCACTCCCGCTTCGCAAACACGCTGAAACGGATTTTTTTCCTCCTCCCACGATCTCTCCTCCCACTTTGATCCCATGTAAAATCCACCTCAACCTCCTCCTATTCCTCCCCATACCGCTTTTTCTTCCCGGGCATTCGGCGAATGCCTTCGTAAAAGTGCTTCCAGAATCTCCCGTCGCGCGGGTCGAGGCGCGTCCTACCTCTTATTCGTTCGTCACACTCCTCTGAACTGAGAGATGGCGCTGAAAGCAGGTGGAATGGAGTGATGGGTGTTAAGGAGAATTGTCGTTTATTTCTGTGTCGAGGAGAGGTAGGTTTTTCCAGATTTTTAAACTTGATGTCAAGCAGGGTTTGATCCGAGCCTCACAACCAGTTTTGGGTCTATGGGATCCGGCGTAGTGAGGATACCAGTATTTTTTTCCTCCGCTCTGTTGTCTTGCTTTAATTGTTAAGTTTACGGTATTTAAAATCAATTACAGACCAGCAATCCGTTGAATTGTGGGGCTGTAATACACGTGCTAGAGCTTACATTATGAGAGCAATATTTATCGACAGGGTGTAAAGGATCTGACAAGGTAGGCATATACGTACTCAATGAGGGGCAAGGGGGGCTGCCCCCCCCCCCTTGAAGCGAAAATCGCCAATCGCCTAGAAGCGAAAGTCTTTAACCAAAATCAGTATTGAATTGAAACGGAAGCATTCAACCCACGAAAAATGATATGAATAAGCATAAAATATGTAACAAAAATAAAACTATTTTTTCAAGGAAATAATCTCATAAAATAATGTCACAACTTGGTTTCCCCCTCCCCTCCCTAGACCATGGCTTGCCCACCCTAGTTATGATCCTTGGTACACCCTTGAAGGTAGGTACAATAGTGACTGCATATGGATCCTATCTATGCCGAAGGTCCTGGGGTAAGATTAGACAAATATTCTTCGCATACGAAGTATAATGGCAACGATACATCTAGCAGCCAGATTTCCACCGGATACTCTCCGTTTAAGGAATTTTCTTCCCTAGGTCTACTTCCATATTTCTATGATTAAGAGGTTTGGGAATATCCATGACCAATTTCCTTACTCTTTCAAATAGAAATCTTACAGTTTATAAGCCTAAATTAAATTGATAAAGGCTTTCTAAAAATTATTCTTTATTTTTTCATAACTTTTGCCGGAGATCTTTAAGCAGCTAAAAGATTGATGAAGCTACAGCATTCCTTCGTTTTTCGAATACTTTTAGTGAATGTTTCGCAAAATGATATTTTTAGCTGAGGGCACTGATTTTAGTTCTCTTAATAGCGAACCTGAGTAATTTTTAGCAAGGTTCTTTGACCGGGTCGGCTCTTCGCCTCCTGCTAAGCCGCTTGTCAAAATGACATGCGGAGACATGGTGGTAATCTTGGCAACCCGCTCAAAATGAAAAAAATAATTTCGAATACAAGTTTGTTTATTCCCGGAAACCCATCGCGAATTTCGTAAGGCCAACGCTTAATCCTCAATGTTGTTTAAATATCCCTTGTAAATGAGGGTAGGTGTCATTAATGAAAAAAAAGTTGGGTTCAGCACTAGTATACAACGGGTCAGAGTCGCTCACGATGGCTATAGGCCATCGACCTCTGTAAAAGACCTCTAAATGTTTTGCTTTAAATATTAAAATAATGTGGTTTATTATTAATTATGAATATTACCAATGAAGCTAGGTTTTTATGGAGTGGGTACATCAGAAGCACTTTTGGAGCCTTCCTTCAAGCACTTCCCTCTTCAATTCACAGTAAGATCTACTCCCTTTCATTCTACCTAAAAATCGTATTCCCTTCTTTTCTTTCCTTCGTTTACCGAAAATTATACCGTACAACACTGTTTTCAACATCCCCTCCCCGCTAAGTACTCGCTCCATCTATGCCTTCCGTCTCCTCCGTATCTCATTTAGAAGCTGCCTCTCCTCACCCACCATGTCTGGCACTTCGTCGTTCCTTTTCCTCTCCATCCACATAACCTTATCCATTCATCTCCAAACCCACATCTCGAAAGCCTCCAGTCTTTCCCTCCTAAGTGTCCATGTTTCCGCACCGTAAAGCGCTACTCTCCTGATCGGACTATTCACTGACCTTTTCTTTAAACTCTTACATAACGTACCTAAAATAACTTACATATGTGGATGGCATGGCCAAAAGCAATATAACCATTGATCGCCTTCCCGTTGAAATGCTGCCCTATTTCATTTTATCCTAGATGAGAGTGTAGATTTCTTTGTCGAGTAGTTGGTAGAGAACTTGGCCTGTGGTGTAGAAGTGGGAAGAAAAAGGTAGGGTGTGGGAATAGGGATAAACCCGACGTCGGATTAGCCGCCTAACGCGTTCAGTTTTTTCTAATTTTATTTTAGGATTGGTGGGCTTAGCTGTCTCTCCAAGCTTCAAAATTAATTTAAAAAAGAAAAGAGTTTTTAAGTTCAGAGTCGTATTTTTTCCGCATCTGTGAGTCTCTAAGAAATCTTCTTTCTCGTGACCGAGTATGGCTGCAAAAAATCGAAATCAAGTGGCTATAACCTCGCATTAAGGAGACTCCCTTGATTAATGCGACGATTACAACCTCCTTCACCGCGATTTCAACGAAATGGAGTATCAGGAAGTCGTGAAACATTCTTTCCATGAACCAGGGAAACTAACAAGAAATTGGAATAAATTAGTCAGCCTTAACGAGTTCAAATGCTTCTCGGAGGATTAAACAACCGTTATGACTCAGAAGTCAAATCAACATCCATATATTGCTATGTAATTTAGCTATGCACGGGATCAGCTAAAGGTTTTATAGTTATAAGTATATTTACAAAATGTTTTTGTTGTTGTTCATAGTTTATTTTCATGTCCAAATATGAACTCAAGAACAGAATTAACTCTAGAATGGCACCTGATAACGTTCTAAAATTGTAAAGAACATGTTTACTTCAATTTATTCCAATTTTTGTGAAAACTCATAATGTTTGTAGGAAGCTAATCAGAGAGGCATTTGCTTTATAAAGCCTCTTTGATTAGTTAAAGCCTATTTTATAAAGCCTAATTGTTCCAGTAAGCCAAGCGCTATTTATGAAGCCCGTACGTATTTATCTTTTCTCAAGTTATTCCACTCCCCCAAACACACAATGTCCAGTGCCTGCTGGGTTATTGTCAATCAATTTTATTGGATGGTAATGCCCGTGCAAAAGAAATGAAGTTCACGCTTGTCTTGGTGTTATTTCGTTTGCTTTAAATAAATGCACGGAGAACAATAATTATCGAAAATTCTGTCCTCATTGCGCTAAGAGATGATACTTATAAGAAATGACTGCGATATCAATTAAAACGTTGCTTGGTTCCATTCTCTTTTTCTGAATTAATTCACTCGACGTATTTCTTTTCCAACTATGAAAACGCATTTGTAGCGAAACCAATAATCTAAATACATGTAAAGGAGGGAAAGGAATAATTTTGCAAAGTTTTTGGGATGTGAATGTTTCAGGAACCTCAAATATATTAATAATTTGTGCCATGTGTCATCAATAAAATGAGTAAAAGTGCTCTTCTCACCTCCACGACGTTATACCTTCAGGGACATTAAACATTTAACCATTGCTTCTTACAGTTAGTTTGAATTTATAGACTTGATTCTCTTTCAAGCCCTTGGGTATCGTTTGTAATAAAATAGTATTTTTATCTGTAAAACACTGTCTTATATGCTGTAGTAACAAGATTAAAATATGTTTATTTTATGGAAATATTCAGGCTATATGCAAACTTGGCCTAGCTCTGAGATTTGAGCTGGTTTTTTCATCACAGTCGAGCGATTTTGAGCCTAATGGCTATTCAAGATGAAGTCGCGAAAACAAGAATACCAGAGAAAGATGGAGGAGTGCTTCATCTTAAAATCCTCAGGGATTAACGTCGGACGGGACCGCCCGACTCTTTTTGGAAGCATCAAAATTTTGCAGATGAGATTGAGGTGCGCGATTATGGAATTCACAGTTTTTCTTCTCACTTCCCAAGAAGAAAATAAGACGATCCAATAAGCCTTATTTTGTTCGAACCCTCTCGGGAGTGATCCAGTCCATAGATTTTGATCCACCCTTCCGAACCGGATCTAAGGAACACGAATAAAAGGAGTCTCCTCCCCAAAGAGAGCTATCTACCCGTTATTCGCCACTTTCCAAGGAGACCTGCAGATATTCGTGATCGTGACAATTTGATTGACAGCTGACCTGATGTAAAGGACCACGCGCTCTCCTTTCCTTCGGGCTTAATTTGGGGGGATTATGTTCTCATATTTCCACTTTCTTCCTTTCTTACGACGATGACCCACTCTCAACTCACTGATGATGCTTCCCTTTTGGGGAGATAATTTCGATCTCTCTTTCGATTGAAATTTACAACAATTCAAAATTGTGTTTCAGAAGCTTCCGCCGCAAACACAGTCAATGTCGCTTTCTTCAAACGTTAAAGCTATTTTTATGGAGCTCGTTTATTCTAAATATTTTTAAATTGATTGAACTACCCATTTTTGTGCAGGCTCCATGGCGTAGTACATACTCGTCTGTTTTAAGATTCAGAAGTCACATCGAGTATATGCGTAATGGGGTGACAATCGAAAAAAATACTACAGCTAAGCGATCAGTAAATGTTGACTGTCTATTAAAATTCTTAATAAGGATCATATTATCCCATTAAAAGTAATAAAATATTCTTTTGGGTTCCTACTACCATCGGTTTTAAATTATAAGCTTTTTGCTGTACAATTCGTTGCTGCTGCTCAAAATACATTAGTTCCTAGGAAACATTTTGCAGCCTGTTTATCTGGTTGTAAAAAGTCCTCATGAAAATGCATTATTTGATACATAGGGATAATAAGTTAAGGTCCATTAGCCTTATAGTTAAATATCACATTATCTTGGGCATTTAATCGCTGAAAGAGAATTTCATTAAATTAACGAAAAAAAATAATTGACTTTAAAAATTCGACTGAATCTCGCTACAACAGAGAAATCTTTATTATAGATGTTAATTTACAAGACTTAAAGAATGGAATTACGATCCATCTACGAACATCTGAAAGTCTATTCAAGCCAGTAGCTGATGTAATTTTATAGCGCTTTATAAACGTTGTCTAATGAATATTCTAAGACATGCAGTTAGAATATATTTTAATTTTACTTACATTGGCTTACATTTTATTCGACCTCATCCTGATGAGCTTATTAGCTTCATTCGAAATTGTGTCATCCTAGGAGGGTGTGTGTTATTATATTGGAGAGGTTTGGTCCTCATGACCTAATTTTGTGGACCGCTTCCGTTCCCAAAAGGAGGCTCCAAATTTTTGACAAGTATATGGAGTTATTTCCATATATTTCAGCCCACCCATCGTGCCTTCGCTTATTAAATTTCGTATTTTTGCGATTTAATTTCGAATGAAAATTTGCATGTTTATGTACACGAGCGGGTGGCTTTCCGCCTATCCTCCCGAGACTGACAAACCGCTTTCTCTAAGCCCTCCGTGCTACACATGATTCCACCTGGGGCTCTTCGCTTCCACCCACTACTTCATCTTGAATAAAAAAGAAGGAAACCCTTCCCCATACCTTAAAAGCAAAACACACTCGCTCCTCGGGCGGACGGACCACTTGTTCAACCTCAGCTTAAAGGAGGCTACCTCGGAGGTTTCTCGGAGTCCCTCCCTCGCGTGCATGTCAGATGCGAAGCCAACCTCCTCCTTCTCCCCTCTTTGTCCAACTGCCCCGGGGCCAAATGTCCGAGATGGCTTGTTGGTGGAAAAGAAGTCGGGATGGCACAGTGGAGGATGGTAGTTGGGTGATGGTGATTATCACCAGGTTTCTGCGGGGCCCAGTGACGTGGCCTGGGGTTGTTAGAATCCTATAAATTATCCTCGAGTGACTGCATAAGTAAATAAACGGGAATGCATATTTTAAGAGATGAATTATATGCGATTGCGTGGCGGTGTGCGAACCCAATTTCTCCTCCGCTGTCGAGGATTAACTCGAAAATTTTCCACCGTGACCAATAATTAATTATTTTTTTTAAATTTCTTTACGACCGCTTTCATTTGTGGGCTTGTCGTTTCGAGAGTTGTGGCTCTAGGTTTTAATTTGACGTTTTCATCTTGCTCGGTTTCCGAATCACCGAAATGCGCTATCTCAGCTATCCTCTTTTTCTATTGGTTATTATTAAGCCCCTCCTTTGTCCTATTCTGAAATCCTCACTTGACATATTGGTCTGGGTTCATCATGGCTAGCGGGAAAGTGTTGAATCTTGATGGATTCAGCAATTTAGTCGTGTCGTCACTTTATCTTATTCGAATCTATCAGGCGGTTTTTCAGCATTTAGTGTATCTGAAGAGTTCTGTATCTGATCATCTGCTGATGACCTGCTATTAGAAGGAGCTCAAAACAATTAATTTTTGATTAGGAGATTTGCATATTTAATAAAGTAACTATAAAATGAAACTGTGAAAAGAGGAATTGTTGCTAATTATCATGTAGAATCATATTTCATGGATTCCATCCAGGAAGGCTATCTAATACGATAATGTTTTCAACCGCGATCATACCGAACTAATTTTTGAGATAATTCACTGCTGTCAAAGTGCCGGTTCTTTATTAATTTGGGAACAATTCGCCTTATGTTTTAGGGTCATTCTTAGTTTCAGGATTTTTCATATTTCTTATCCTCCAAATCAAGACCCTTAAAGGCCTAGATAGAAAATCATAGTCATTTGGCTTTCAAATAAGTGAAAATTCTGTAAACACTGCATTCATTCAAGTAGCTATACTTTCCAAGGATTTCTGATGGTGATTTCATAGTGATCTTTACAAAGGCGATTCATATTTGATCGTATTGTTATCCACCGTTTTTACAGGAGTATTTAACCGGAAAGTTTAAGTGAACTAAGTTATCACCTTTATTATCCAGTGATCACCTTTAAATTTGGAAAATATATTCCACAAGGAGTACTCAAAAATAGTTTCATCGAGTCTGGTGTCCTGCTAGGCTGTATGCTCATGACTGTTATTCAATGAATGGGCAATCTATTGACAAAACAGAGAAACACTGAGACTTGAGCGCTGTCGTCGTTCGAGTTTGAGAGGGCTGTCACATAAATTAATTCCTCCTCTTCGCCTTGCAGGAACCACATGTTTCTCCACCTCCTATCTTCGCGTGCAATCACAAATTCTCGCTCTCCCCTTTTTATACCCACACCTACATTCATTAGTTATATCCTTAACTCTTGCGTTGGACCGCTTCCTTCCCTTTAAGAATTCATTGAAGACCCGCGGCGCCTTAAACACGTCCCATCCCGATTTATTTTCCTCGAGGGCGCATTTTAAGAACTCTTACGGCCGGCCCGAGAGTAAGCCAATGACGAGAGAGAATGAGGAACGGGTGAAAATAGAGTGGGGGTGCAGGGAGTACGAAACGATGTGAATTTGATGCAAAAGCGGAGACGAAGAACCCTTACTGGGTGGAATTAACCCATTATAACCCAATGTTGCGATTAAGTAGCATAAAAAAACGGGGCAGTCGTACGTACCTCACTGACATCTGAGAAGTCCATATTGACTTCTGAGTAAGTACCCAGAAACTTCCTTCGTTTAAATGACAAAAAACTGGCTATTTAGCTAAAACTCAAAGGCAATTTGCTAAAAAAAATTTTTCATTTTTGTTAACATATATTGTAACAAGGAATTATTTTCAAATTCAGGAGTATATTTTTTCTTTCGTATAACAATGCACGACCAGTGATTCCCATTGATATAACCTAATTACACCGTAGCGTATCCAGAATAGGAAAGACCCCCCCCCCCATAGATCCGCCACTGTACCAACCTACCATACCCATACTCATAGGTTTACAGCTACCCTATATATTAAATTTTTGTATTCTTTCTGCATTACGGTATTTTGGAGAATTAATTGTCGGCCTCGGTGGCGGCGGGGTAAAGTCCTCGCCTGCCAAACAAAGAGGTCCTAGGTAGACGTAAGTCCCACCTAGGTAGGTTGCCCCTACCCAAGACATGGTTGTTCGTGCACGAGTAAATGCTACCTTGCTGAAAATCTCGATGTAAAAGTTCAATGTGAGCTGTTTTCAGTGGTATGGAATTTTTTTTTAATAAAAAAATCGGGGCAGTCGTGGGACTGGCCGACAGAAGTGAAAACTGAAATAATTATTATCCATTTATTTTTTATATAGATTTAATATTATTAAAGAACTAATTTTCTAGTATTACTCATTTTTCAACAAAAATTGAAATTATTTTTTTCAGCAAACTGTTTCTTATTAAATAAATATTAAAAATACGATGTGTATGAATAGAAAGTAACATCATTTATATATTAAAATATAATATGCTTTTATTTCTTTTATTTAATATGCTTTAAACCTATAATTGTTCACTATGCACATAAAAGAAACTGCCTTAAATTGTACTGACCTGTATTTTTATAGCGTGTACACTCTTCTGCACGTTCATGCACGAGCTCTTTATATTTAATGAATTTATACAATATATACTGTAGATTTTTATTTTCTATTTAAATATTTTTAAAACAAAAAGTCTTTAACAGTCTATATATTAACAAAATGTATATATTAATCTCTATTAACAGCCTACAAAATAATACGCACTGTATAGAAAAAGTACATATGTACAGTATAGAACTAGAAGCAGACAGATGCCAGTATGTAAAATTACAGCGGTGACGCAACCTATACCACGGTACATATACACTATACATATGTATATCTCGCTGTAGCGATCGCGGTGTCGGGTCGGTGATGCTCACGCGAATTCTATGCTTTTTCCCCATCCCGCAAAAGTGCTTAACGCCGCTAAGAAGTTTTCACTTCAAAAATGTATGAATTAACAGCTCTATTCGGGAAAGATTTAAAATAAGTATTTTTTTGTGCTGTAAAGTTTAATGGCGAAATATATGGCTGCCACAATAATTATGATTGAGAAGAATCTTGAAATTTAACTTAACCCAGAAGACCTGGTTTAGAAAGTGTTGATGATGCTACCCAAGAGCGCTGTCAAAAAGCCTAGGTTTTAGGAGGCAAGACTGAAAAAGAAATAAAACATTTGCGAACAATAAAATGAGAAGACAATTTAGAAAGTACCAAGCAACGAGTGCAGAGAAATTTAATCGAGAATCAGGCGAACTAGAAGAATTTTTCAGAACTTGCCATCACTTGAGACGGAGGAGATAAAAGACAAAGTTTTTTCTTTACCGCGGAGATTTATTCATGATTATCGAACAGTTTTTATTGAATTAAATATTTGGTATCAATAACTCCGCATTAAAAAGCCATTTAGGTTTACAAATAAAAGAAACACATTCAGGCCTAAAATATGCGTAGCCCAAACGTCCTCATCGTTCCAATGAAGAGTAATAGTTCACTATATTACCAGTCATTTGTTACTCGTATCATGCAGAGCATATGTTGCTTTTTTCCTCATACACTAACAATGTTCTGCGATTTTAACCAAGTTACTTAACATCTTTTATTTCAAATGTGAACCAGATAACGTCACGAGGATGCATGCAACGGTTTACCTAATGCTGCAGCGGCTTTATGACTATGGGAAGAATCAAATGATGAAGGAGGAATAGGGTTGTGTGAAGAGGTGAAGGTCCGGGAGATGTGCAGAGGATATAATGAAGGGATGGGAAATGGGGGTGTTGGAAAGGCCTGTCAATGAGCAAGGAAGTCGTTGCTCCTAGGATGTCCCTCTCACGCGGGGGGTGGTTTTAAACCTCCCCCTAACTCACTCTTCCGTTATTCAATCTGCTCGGCGGGACGCTATTGATGTGGTATTGCGGTCTGGGTTAGCGGAAAGGCAATCGAATTTTAGATTGAGTGCATAGAAAACTTCCATTCGCGAAGGACATTACGTGCACACTGCGTGGATTACAATGTTGATGATCTATCAGTTCTTTAATTACGAGGAATATCCATAAAAACAGAGTTGTCCTTTTGTTGTGTTTTTATATTTTTCTTACTCATTAGAGATGTCACTACATGACTGTAGTTTGTGGATGTTTGTTATGATTTTTTAATTTATATTTTTAGACATTTACTGTCGTGGACTGATTGGCCATTTGGACATTGATAAATGAACAACCGAAAATACGTTAAAATATTCAAAAAATAAATAAACGTAAATACAACTCAAAGATTCTGAATATATGTGTACCTAATAATACATAGAGTGCAATGAGAATGTATACACAATATCACATAATATTTTTATTTATTTATTTATCACAACCCCCGTAAACAGCACATAACGGCCTTTTACAACGAGGGATTTCAATATTAACAGAGTACAACACAAACATCCATGCCCTGGAGAGGGATCACCTACCCAGGCGGGATTCGAACCCGCGACCTACGGTTTGGCTGGCGAGGACTTTACCCCGCCGCCACCGAGGCCGGCAAATATATTATTATCCTTAAGATACAACAATCAGTATTTCTTTTCATGACAACATGTTGAAATTTATCAAATCAAAATGATGATGGTTGCTCTATCGTATTGAATTTTGCGCAGTTAGGTGACGTGGTTGAAGTATGTTTTCCAAGATATTGGATATATATTTTAATGATGTATTTTCGTAAATATTCCATTAAAATATTTCTGCAGATAATAGTAATCTCTGAAATTATCTCGATCCCTTAGGAAGTGGGCGATGGAGCGGTATGTAAGAGTGGAGATGGGAAGTTATTATTTAGTTGGTTAAAATGTAACTTAAGTCATTCAAATTAACAGTATCAGTTACTCACCTTATTAGGGTTTACTTAATACCACCAATAAAAATTTCATTGCTTGAAAATTCAACCATTTATTTATGTATTCTTTTATGACTGCTGAGCACCGAGTGGATAGCCAGTTATTTAACTTGATTTTATAGTGATAAGTCTCCCGTGGCGTTGACAAATTTTGGGCCGAACAGAAACATAAGCAAATCCGCTGTATTGATAATTCTGGTGGATTGTTTGGTTTGGAGCTGTGAATAAAATTGTGCTATCGATAAACTTAGTTTTCGGTCATTATTTTTCGCTGAAGGTTTTATAGCCATGTTTAGCCACGCTGTCAGCATATTCTCCACTTTATCTTGTATTTCCGCCGATCCTGTACGCTTGCTTAGAAAAATGTTCCCTTTTAGATAGTTGACCTACAATGATTGCTAATTCAAAGGAGGCGCTTATTTTTTAAAAGGCATTAAATCTCGTGGAGTTAATGCATTGGAACAGTCAACAGCGGAGTGGTGTGCTGTTCAAGTTCGCCCCAATGTAGTTTGAGATAATCTCCGTTTGTTTCTCGATGGAGACGCGGACGTAAAGACGGTCTCCGGGAAAAGACAGCGTTCTTAAAGGAAGAACGAGATGGGAATACAGTGGGTTATATAACAAAACGAAGGAAGTCGCGCCTGAAGCTTTGCTTTTTGCCTCCGATCCGATCGTGTTCCCCGATATCCAGATGCAAATATATTGCGACAGCCTCTTAAAAGGGTTGCTTCGTCGCCTTTGCTTTGATTGACTTTGGCGGGCAGACCCATGTTGGGGGCACCGTCTCCACCAAGAATGGCTAACAAAGCTCAGCGCCTTGTTTTAAGATTCCCTTTATCATTCTGTTTAGATCGAATAGATTGCTTCGGCGAGAAAGCGATTTCAAACATCGCGCCGGCGTACTACAAGTGAACCCGAGTTCACGAACATAAAAGAAGAGTTGAGGGCGTGATAGAATCCCTCCATAATGGTTTATTTATAAAATTGAACTCTCCTAGCTCGAAGGTGTTTGTATTTGCATCGCGATCTTTCCAGTTCCGAGAATTTTATTTTCACGCCCTCTCCTCATCGTTACATTAGACAAGCACTGCCTTCGAAAAGGTCATAGCTATTTACCTGTCATTCTTACCGACTCGCGTGTTAAACCAACTAATCTTTTTTCACAATCCTATGCATCTTAGGCGTTAGAAGTAATGTGTGCTAGAAGTTCGTAGTGAATTTGGGTATGATGTAAAGAGCAAGACAGAAATCGTCACCGCATTGTTTAATTCCTTACAAAGAGTGTTCGATTCTCAAGTAAATTATATTATTTCTACTGTACAAGATAAATTAATGAATGGCATTTCATATTTACCTATTTCATAATTACCCTTAGAATAATTTGTTTTTTTTCAATCCCTAATATGGCGTGTCAGGAATCAAGCCTCATGGGAACTTGACAGACGTATCGTGTAAAACAATAATAAAATAAAATTTCACTGCGCGAGATTTCCATGTGATTTTCCATCATATAATGGCATGAACTATGATGTTTATTCTTGCTGCTTCATATGCATGAAACACCAAAATGAGTCCAGCGGTGCTCAAGAATCCTTCGGGGAGGGAAGCACAGGATACGCAAGTTTTCCGGATAATTTTTTTCGTGTCGGCACACTCTTGAATAGTTCCGCGTTTCAAAAAACACGCTCTGACACGACCGAGCGATCAATCCTCATCCTTCCCCGTTCTTATATTAAAAAAATGCATCTCTCGCCCGACCCGAAACATGGACAACTCACGGAAGACCATCTCCATCCAATAAATAAAGAAGAGAGTCATCCGGAGAGTCACGGTTTGTTAAGCATCGATTCTTTTGGGCTTCAAAAACCAACGGTCGTGCTCTCGCACGCTTCGAAATTGGGGTTTTTCGGTGGACGGCGAAGTTGAGGCGGAAAAGAAGGCGGCCAAGGGAAAGAATGCGAGGTGGGAGAGGGGAGTGGAAGGAGGGGAAGGGGGTCGGGGGATTTTGAATATGCCATTAGCAGCGAAACCCCCACGGACCCTCCCTTCGTTTGCGCAACGGTTGCCTTCAGTTGAAGAAGCAATGTGGACGAGTTCCACTCATTAGGATGATATCGAATAAAATAAAAAAAAAAAAAGTCCTATTTGCGAAAGTTAGACTGGAGATGTGTTAGAATATCCATTAGACAACGTTAGTAAAATGCTACAAAATTTCTTTGTGCAGTGGCTTGGATAGACTGGAATATGGTCGAAGATGATTCTTAATTGCATTCATTAAGTCTTAATAATGAGCATCTATTATAAAGATTTCTCTGTAGCAGCTAGATTCAGACCAATTTTTGAATTCAGTTATTAACAGTTTCCTAGGAACTAATGTATTTTGAGTAGTAGTAATAAATTGTTCAGTGAAACGCTTATAATTTAAAACTGATGGCAATATTAACCCATGAAAGAACTGCGAGGAAGAACGACAGGAGCGCTTTCATTTTCATAATACTCTTCAATCTACATTTTTCTATCTCCATCCCCAGAAAAACTCTTTCCCTCGTGGTTGTAGACTCCAATTTTCTATATTAAAGAAGGCTAAGACTACGACACCTACTGTGGAGTCAAAAAAGGCTATTCTAGACGGGTTATCGTCGGGCCGAGTAGGTGAAGAGTAATGCAGAACGGCAATGTTTAAATTTGAAGAAATTTAGGGTCCGTGATAATTATGTTTTATGCTATGCGTGAAAGCCCGTTCTCGTAAATTTATCCCAAAAATGTTCCCACTCCATAACTTCTCACTTAATACCTTACTACCAAGCTGTCACCCTGTCAAATTGGTTTCGGATTTTCCGTCATGCTCAGCGTATCGAATTAGTTAATTCTTAGGCTTAGATAACCGGTTTTATAATGCGCTAAACGGTCAATTATTCCATCCGAGGCGTCTCTACGCATCTCATTATCTTAAGCCAAGAAATGTCGGTCTCAATCGATAACAATTTGTTTGTAAATCCCTCAGTAATTTCCCATCAATATTGATTAACCCCGAAGTCATTCGATCCAAATTTATCCCATTAAAACGAAAATAATCTATTTATGAATCATAAATCAAATGCAATACCATGATTCGCCGCTCCCTGCACATCTCCGAATGATTTCCCGAGGGTGAATTGCGAAATTATGAGTGAGAGACAAGAAGTGATCCAGGTTAAAGTTTTCATCACATGCTTTCTCGAAAAACAGAATTAATAATTTGAAGATTTTTTGGAAGAAAATACATTTTTAAGCTAGTTTTTATCCCAAAAAAACTAGCTAAAAATTTATTTCGTACCAAAATATTCTTCAAAATATGAATTCTGTCTATTGATAAAGCATGTGGTCAAGCATTTTACCTGGATCAATTCTTACCTCTCACTCATAATAATGGCCACTCTCCTTCTTTTAATATTTCCTTACGTACTGTTTACTGTTAGATTCTACAATACATGAGGTACGGAGGAGATAGAAGACATAGATGGAGCGAGTACTTAGCGGGGAGGGAATCTTGAAAACAGTGTTAGAGGATTAAATGTTGGATAAACGAGGGTGAGGAAGGAAGAGAATAGGATTTTTAGATAAGATGAAAGGGAGGAGGCCTTACTCTGAATAGAAGAGGGAAGTTCTTGAAGGAAAAGAATACTCCCAACATGCTTCTTTATAACTCCATGGACACCTAACTTAATCGGTAGAATACTTTTATAATACTAAATAATAGTTTTTTCCCTCATTATTAGGATGCATCTTGCTGCATTTAAAAAAGAAACAGGGGAAACCTGAAACACAGTCAATATACAGAGAGATAGGAATTGTGAGAGAGATACGACACTAGTTTTTGCTGGTCCGTCATTCCTCGCTCTTTTGCTTTCGCTTTGAAATATAAACCTCACCTCGGTCGACGTAAAGACGGAACGGGAAGGGCTCAGTTTTTCGGATGAGTTGCCGGTCGATGGGAGGAGGCTAAAAAATGTATAATTTTCCCCTCTGCGGTGGACCGCAATTAATGCTCTTCTCGCGGTCGGGAGTGCAGGAAATAGACGCATGGGGAGGCAAAGGAGTAGACGAGGGTAGGTTCAGAATTTTCACCCGTCCCTCCCCCCCTCTCCCCCCGTGACCACTATTAGGTTTCACGTTCCCATCTCATCTCGCTATCCCTCACACTCCTTAAAGGCGAGAGGGAAGCGATCTGTCGACCCTAAATTTTCAGTTGCTCCCAAAAAGCTATTTCTGTATTCTGAACCTGTCACCGCTGTCTCGGCAAGCGCACAATTTTGGACAAAATTTCTACAATTTTGAACTATTTTCCCTGCACTTATCTTTTGATTTAATCCTTTACACAATTTTTGGACGAATAAATTTAAAACTTCGTTTTTATACAGAATTATGTGGAAATGTTTGGATTTGTGCAAATCAAAATTCTGTGGAATAATAAAGTGTAAATTTATTCATCCAACATGTTCAACAAATTACACAAAATATAACAGAAAACCAGCATCTTCCTTAAAGCAAATGCAAATGTGTTCATTATAAATCGAAATTAACCTACTTTTGTTAAAGTGCAACACGATTCTAGTAGGTATGCAATCAATTCCTCCAATAAGAAATGATGATTACTGATTAATACAGGAAGTTATTTCCTGGATAATTAGAGTAGTGAGAGTAGTACGAATACCTACAGTAATGCTACTCATAAACATAGTTATCCTTTTGACTTCAATGGAATAAAATTAATTTAGAAGTCTACTTATTACTATGAAATCACTTTGGAATACTAATATGATAAAATATTTGATAAGTATTTGATTTCAACTGTATTTTAAATAAGAGGGTTGCTCATTTTTCAAGGTTCAATCGGTCATAAAATGTAAACTACATGGAGTAATAATTTTTTGCAACATTAACCTATACCATCCAGCTAATTTAATCCATAATCACCTTTTAAACTTAGAAATCTGCCGCCCAAAAATTCCTCTTGCTATACATCGGTTTGCTTATGCTGTGATTTTTTATGCAAGGCATATCGTAGTAATCGCTTAATTGGAGTATTTTATTGGAGAGTATAAAATGATTTCGCACTATATTATTCCTATATATAAGTACTCCTTCATTTTCCATGCTTTCTTGCAATATTAAGATGCAATAAAGTTTAAAGATAGTGTGATAAAATTCCTCAAATTTTATTTTTTTCCAAAAACCGAAGTTATTAATACTGTTTATGTTCACCGTATTTTGTTTTACATTATGCGATACCGTGTTCGCTAGACTGGCTGACCTATTTGGTTTCTAACTTCAAAGGCTGAAAATAAGGCAGGTGTATCATTATGCGCATAAGATGATAGGTTATGATTACTTAATCAACGAGTAGCGCGGCAGAATTGATGAAAGCTCCGAAGGAAATACCCAATTAGCTGTTGCCTTAGAAGTTTAGGACGCTGGAGTTCATTAAAAAATCTAAAATTCACGTGACATAAATTTTCATTTTTTGATTTTCGAATTTTTTTCACAGGTTTCAGGGGAAATCAACTTTTGTATGTCATTATTTTATTATTTAGTTCATGAAATGGTAGGGGGATCAAATCCAGTAATCATCTCGGAATTCCTTGCCCCCTGGCCGTCAGAATGGTAAAATGATACTTCGGCCAGTCCTCACTGTGTACGCCCATTTCCTGTACGCTCTTTTTTGCCATTTTTTTCCTGTTCCGTTTCTCCGCCTGCGTTTTTTGTACATTTTTTATTATTTTAACATTCTCGAGGAATACTTATTCCATTACTTAAACACATCTCTCAGGTGAGAGATCGATTTTTTTCGGTTTTCAGGCTTTCTATCGATTACCAGAGTCTTCTAGATAAATCTTTGAGATAATAAAAAAAACATCTTCAGCGATTCAATACATTTCTTTCAGGAGTAAACGTTATCATTGGAATAAATCTTTGAGATTATTTGTAAAATATGTAAAATTATTGCTGGGTTTTGCTATACAACATACAGGGTAAAATAATTGCTTTACAGTACGTACCAGTTTACAGTGGTAGACGATCAGATTGAATGTTGAAATATTTGGAGTAATCTCCTTATTCCTTATAGCACAGTTGCATAAAACTATGGTTCTCTTAAATATAAAATTCTGACACGTAAGACGATTATTTGGATTTTATTTTAGTAATTCCGTCTTTTTTTTATTCTGTGTCGAGACCCTGCCTTCTAGCTCAACATTCTTCCCCATAGCAAGGTGTCCCTCAAATCCCAGGGTTTGAATCTGCGACGCCTAGGTCATATGCCCAGCCTTCCATCCCCAAGGTTACCGCACCCCTACTTGATAATTATATGCGTACTATTTTAGTGAAAAAAGTGCCAAAAATATATATTATTGTATGTGGAAGAAAGAGGACCATGTGTCGAGACGACCACAATTTAAGCGAAGTTTTGCTTCACCTAGGAGTTGAATTTGCGACACCTAGTTCATATGCTGGATGAAATGAAATTGAAATATATGAAATTTCAACTTTAAGGCTATCAGACTCCTCCTGGATAATTATATGTATATTATAATGATGTAACAAGAGTCAAAAATATATTTTTTCTCATATTTATCCGTTTTCACGCCTGCCTTTTTTGTTTCTTTCTTATTCCATTACTTAAACACATCTCTCAGGTGAGAGATCGATTTTTTTCGGTTTTCAGGCTTTCTATCGATTACCAGAGTCTTCTAGATAAATCTTTGAGATAATAAAAAAAATCTTCAGCGATTCAATACATTTCTTTCAGTAGTAAACGTTATCATTGGAATAAATCTTTGAGATTATTTGTAAAATATGTAAAATTATTGCTGGGTTTTGCTATACAACATACAGGGTAAAATAATTGCTTTACAGTACGTACCAGTTTACAGTGGTAGACGATCAGATTGAATGTTGAAATATTTGGAGTAATCTCCTTATTCCTTATAGCACAGTTGCATAAAACTATGGTTCTCTTAAATATAAAATTCGCGAGGAATAGATAATCCCATTTCTTAAACACATGTCTCATCTGTGAGATCGAATTTGTCATGCTACTGATTTTCAGGCACTGCATCGATTACAAGAAGCTAATTGTCACGCTGGTAATTTTGTGTCCTTCTTTAACTAGACCGAATATTTGCGATTTGAGCCATTTATTTCAGTTTTAAACATTTTAATAGGAAACTAGTGTCAAAAATATATTTTTTAGTATTTTTTTCGTAATGTGGGAGAAAAGAGGACCGTGACTCGAGAGGGCCACATTCTCAGCTCGCCCTCAGCGGCACCGCCTTTGGCTGCCGCCTTCGAGTCGTGCCGCTCTCGTTCAATCGGGACCTGTCCTGGGACAACGATACTGGGACCCGTCTCCTTCCCCCTCACCTCGCGCTTGGAGCCCACGCCCGTCATTCCACTCATCGCCCTGGGGTCCATCCTTCCTCAATCTCCTTCTCCCGCCAACCGTGGCATGCTCTCAGCTACCGACGAACACATCAAACACAAAACAGCTTCCTTCCATCCCCATCCCCCCCCCCCCCCCTAGTATATGCGCGATCCCTCACGCTACTAAAACTTTCTCCGTTCTGCCTCTAAGGTGTGCTATTAGCCTACATCCCTTCCCCATTCTTGTTATTTTTTTCGTCTTTGGTTTTTTTTCCATTCCGATATCGCGTGCGCCAACCATTTTCTCATCCCTCCCCCACACCCTCCGCTCCTCCTTTCGCAAACTCCCGCCTCCTTCACGGCGCTGGTCGTCGCCATCATCATCAACATCGGCAGCACATCGCGGACTCCATTTTCAATGCGCGCCCACTTGATTATCATCATTCTTTTTTTCTATCCCGTGATCTGGTCGTTCTGGATGTTTTTTTTTATGTCTCGGTGTCTCTTTGCTTTCTTCCCGTTGCAAAAGCTCGATCTCTCTTTTTTATAATCATTCCCGGGATACTATGCTATCCTCAATAACTTCCTCGTCACCGCTTAAAAACATTTCGTTTTTTCCCGAAAGCTGGGGTGGGTTGATGAGGTGAAACCGGCTGGCTATCCGCAGGAATTCCGTTTAATGCCGTTCTTTATCATGCCAAACGCTCGCAGTGCATTTTATTTCTCGTAGCTTCTTTCTGATATTCATGCCATTTCTCGCAGGAAACGCTCATAAACTTATTGAATAATTAATTTGGCTTTTCGACTGATGATTTGAGCTTAAGTTTTTCACAGAAGGAGTAGGAAATGTTGATTACCTATTCATTTTTATTCATACTCCTCGTCTGAGGGGTAAAAATTTTGAGATTCTGGTTTTTAGCGATTTTTTAGCCCGAAGTGCTTGTTTCTATTCCAAATTGAATGTGTTAACATGTGTACGACGGCTGATTAGGTGTAGGTAAATGGATTTAATGGAATTAAATTGACGCAAATGTATTATTACATCAGTGCTCCCTAAAGTTGGTAATAAATTTTGATTTGTAGATTGCGAGCAAGTTTCTGGTCAACTGTTATTGCGCAAAAGAACTCCTCAGTACAAAATGTTCAAATTAAGTTGCCAGTGTTTAATGAGACCAGCGATGAGAATTCCAAATCTACTTCAGAAAGAAATTAATATTATGAAATAATTTTACTTAAAGCACTAGCCATAGAATTATTTTCCTCTTCCATAAAAATGATATGCACATTGGAGCCATTAATGCCAGTAATGCCCCTCTTTAAAGTAGGAGTAAAAATGTGACTATTTGATTTCTTTTGAGTCCTTAAGCTTTCCATGTAAAATATTAAACCATCCAGTACCAAAATCAGGTTCCTTAAAGTAGATCTCGTGACAAAGGCAATGATTTACAGTCTCGGAGCGTAGAATCGCGCGTACACCTTGGACCATGCCCTATGTCATCCCTGGCCATTTTGATATTTCCTCTTTCCTACGTTGCTTTGGGTTCCGTTTCCCTGAAAACCCATCATTAAAGCTTCATTAATATTCCCCTCGCTTCACGTTCGCCTCGACAGGTTGATTCCGGATGAAACCCACCAGTAGGCCGGACGGACGGGGGCCGACCGAACTTGGTCGGGAACCGCGCGCGCAGCTTGCGGGATGATGCCGTTTCCTGGTGGAGAGAGGGAAGAAATACTGTTGGGAAACTGCTAGGGAAATAAAAGGTTTCGTCTGCGCCTTGAGGCCTTTGTCGACGGAAAAATAAAACGCGGGTAGGACGAGCGAGGATTGCAAATGACAGGCAAGAAGGACTGCCGTTCGTAACCAGGGCACTATGCTGATTTTATTGCTATTTTTATGTAGCATGGATCTTTATGCAAACGTAAGCGTAAATATTGTTTTTAAATGAATGCTAACGGTTTATCTCCTCGGTCCCGGCCTGTTGAATACAATACATCGACGTTTGAACCTTTTTTCCCGTTTGGCTACGTGAAATATCGTTATTGCAATTAGTTCCCTGCATTCTGACAGACGACAGAAGTATGCTTCCTGACAGATGACAGCACCATCCAAAAGAATTATTCACAGGAATAGAGAATGTTGTTTATCAACATCTAATTAACCAGAAAACATTATGTTCAGGTAAAACTAACGGTAGATATGTTCCAGGACTGAGGAGGTTAAAGTAGGTTTACATATAGATTTTTCCCATCACTTGTCCCCAATCGCCAAATTAAACTTTCTTCTTCAATATCCAATGATGCCCCTTTCCATTCATTCTATTTACAATTACCATTTCCGCCCTTTTTCCACTCAGCTAATATTCATCTATCTAGTTCACCATTTAACGAACGTAGTCTCTCCTCACCAGCTACATGGTTCGATTCCCTCTTTCTATTCCAAAAGTAATATTTTCACAATGATCGCGCAGAGCACCCCCGCATTTTTATTTCTTTCTTGACTTCTCAATCTTTCTATTCGTCCCTATTCCAAATCGGCGTGACTACTTAGTCTTGGTATTCGTATTGAATTTTCATCCTTTTACCCCTCTGTCAGCATTTCCGCACCATATAATGTGACTTTCCCTATAATGTTAACGGAAAATCTTGTCTTAGTTAATTTAACAAGGCTTTCCCATTCAGTGTACTCCCATTAGATATCCTTTTTATAGTAAACGTTTGTCTACCATTTTTAAATTTGTTTGCATTGACGTTATCGAGGGGTTAGGTGGAAGAGGGGACTTCTTTGTCTCAACCTCGCCCGAATAAAGGCATTTTATTATTATCGATAGAAAACGCCTCTATGGCAAGTGAAATTATCTTTTATTTATTTATTGGTTTCCATGAATCTCTATATAATGTATATGTTTAAAAAATACACTGAAATACTTTTCATTTATTGCGTTGCCGTAGTGATTAAAATAACTCGATCGTAAACACCATGACTTGGGTTGAAAAAAAAAACTCTCCGTGATAGCCACAAACTGTGGGTTTGCAGGCGAGAACGTAATCTCTCGGCCACCCAGGGGGGCTACGAGGTGAATCTCGTTTAATTTAAATCAATGAGGGTTCCGGGGAGCAGAAAGCATTGCGTAGGAACTCGGCTCCTTACATTTTGTTACACTTTTTACTCCACAGACCTTATTACGCTTTAAAAGGGTTCAACTAATTTTACCGTCAATCATCGCTCCGTGAAAGCGTTGATGTGAAGTCCAGCTTTGCTAATTTCATGACCCGTCCATCACGAGGAGTCGAACCCAAAACACGTTTAGTAATATCTTTTTTTGTTTTCGGGTGGAATGAACTCTCCACACGTGCCTTGATATGCTTCCTTCCCTTCTCCATTCTCAATTACCCACCGGTGTTTGAGATGGCTTTTACTTCACGTTTTGGATCAACGACTGCGATATTAAATATTCGATGAGATGCCTTCAATTTCTCTGATTCGATTTCTCGCGCAAAAATGATTGATTGGTGTTGATGGGAATTGAATTTCCGGGAATGTGTGCAAATTGATTTCGCATTTTACTCGCAGTGCTTTGTGATTGTGAGAGGTGGTTTCCAATTATCGCATTGGAGCATGGGAAAACTAAGCTATAAATTTCTCCATCAGACATACGAATGCAAGCATAAACGTGTGGAATTTAATTTTCTACTCATCATGAATCCTACCACCTTTAGAAAGATTTTATTAATCTAGAGTCTCAATTTACATAGAGTTAGAAGACCCCATATATTATTTGGAATGTCTTGAGTGAAACCTTTGCGTAAATTGCCGGTGAAGAACTTCCTAAGGGATGATTTTCTCGGTTGGTGTGTGTGTCGGAGGATTAAATATTAAAAACGAAAATTTCCTCTTTAGTTTAAAAGCTTTGGGGAGAGAGATCTGCCTTACCTGCAATAAAACCAGAGTAAAAAATGCTGAATGCTACGTATAAAACAGTCGCGGAATGGTTCACTTCATTTTGCTGTTCATAAATGCATTGAAATTATTTCCTTGTGAATCAGGTATTTTCGTCTCAAATGGAACCCAATCAGATGTTTTCGAATTTCCAAAGTGATTGGAAAAGAATCTCTGACGTAACTTGCAAAAGAATTTAAGCAAACTGGAAATATTCCAACTAAAATTGTGTTACAATGTGAACCAAATACGAGTTAATCCTTTTTTTTTATCTTGGGCCTCATTTTTCCACCAAATCCATTAAAATCATTGATTTGTTTCTAATCATTCTTTTGTCGCCAATAAAAATTTGCATTTCACAGTAATCAAATTTAAAATAATCAATTTTTTTGAAGTGAGAGATGAACGTTTTATATTGGGCAAGTGTGAGCCTAAATATTAAACAAATCACCATAAAGCGATAAAAAGTTTTCATTAGCATGACAGACTTAAATCGATTCAAAGTGTGAGCAAACCTCTAATTGGAATATAAAATAAATCATTTGTTTTCCTTAGCGCTTTGTTTTAAGATAGCATGGGCTCAACCATCGGCGTCCACCTCCATAAAATGATCCCATTATCTTGGAGACCTTCCAAGGAGACGGAAAAGGGGATCGCCATCTGAAGTTATTAGCGTCTAAAAGCCTATCTCAGCAATTCCTCTTAATATGTACCATGGTAACGTTAAATCCCCGCGATCGAAGTTGAAAAATCGACTTTGGGTCGAAAATCGAAGGTCATAGCTCGATCTTTAACAAATAAAATTTGATTTTCAATTTGAACCCAAATCGATTTTTCCATCACTAGGCCCAATAATCGGCGCCCACCTCCATAAAACGACCCAATAAATTATAAGGTGAGCATTTTTTTGACCTTCTCCGTAAATAGATGGATCGTTTGTCGATGAAATCCATACTTTGACGGTGTGAACAATTGGAAGGATCGCTTGAAGAAAAATTTCGGCATGTATGCAAAGTCACGTGGGCATGTAACAAAAATATTTCTGAAAAAAATAAACTTAAAACTCTGTAATATTTAATTCTGTGTGACGTCTATTTTTCATCTGATTAATCTATTTCTGTGTCAGTTAATTTTCAACCTGTATACATGGGGTGCATAGTTCCAGGAACAATATTTATGTGCTAACTAGGAGAACTTCAAAGGATCTAACGATAGAGGATCGCAATCCGGAATTATTAGCGCCTATCCGCCTTATCTCAGCAATTCCCTCTTAATATTCCGTTATGGGGACTTTAAATCCCCTCGGAGGGGAATTTCATCCCTCCGGGGGTCCTGCCCTGCCCCCCCCCCCCCTCCGCCTCGACCAAACCTCTCTGCTTGCCTTCCTCCCTCCAGGCGGTTCCGAATTCTCGGATCGACCGCGCCCATTAGAATGTTGCCTCGTCAGCTGCGAGCCCCCGAGGCCCAAGCCGGTCCACGGAGGGCGTCCATTGGAATTAAAGGATTTGGAAGTAGTAAACGGCAGAGAAATGAGGAGCGAAGGCGGGTCGGGGACAAATAATTACACCAGCGCGGAATTCTCCCTCTTTGCATTGCATGAGGCGGTGATTGAACACCATATAATGTCATCGGCGAAAATAATAGGTCGGGGAAAAAGAAATCCATTATTTTATCGGCAGTTGGCTGTAGTGATCGATATCTCGTAAAGTATCGATCGAACGATTTAAAATGTATGATCGTTGTCATAGTGACATTTCTCCCTGAGAACCGTTTTTATAATGTCTAGTTAGCGCTAACCATAAGATTTTATTTATTTATTATGTTTTATGTTCGCCCAGCATATACATAATTATAGGGCGAACAATCCAACAGTATAAGTACAAAAAAATTGAAAATAAATTGGTCACAGCCGCAAAAATAGTAACAATCATGATTACAATTGCTGAAAAATATTAACTAAATACTATCACAGTCGCGAAACATATCCTTAACATCTTTTACAAAGCAGTATTTCTTAAATACAAGTCTAGTTCGTTGAAATTTTTGTTGTATACTACGCAAATCCTTCGTATTGGCGTATTGGAACAATAATTTGTTTTAATCTTTGATATGTAAAATGTTCTTTTAAACCGGCTTTTAACTTTTGGAACAATTATTTTTATTTCCTTCAGTAACTCGTAACATAGGCCCTTATTGATGGCATCATGCAGAAATAGCAGATCGTTTATGATTCTTTATTTTGCAGGGTATGGAGACCAAACACTCTTAACAAATCACTATAACAAACATAATTTTCGAAAAGCGGATACACATGATATAATATAAAATATATAAATCTTAAGATGATACAGCCTTCCACTTGTCTTCGTGGCTGAAGGTTCTGGTTATCTGGAAGTTTAATTTAACAAAGAAGCGAAGCAGAACTTTCATCCACTGCCGGACTAATTGGAACGTTGTACTTATCATCTTATGGTTAGCGCTTACCACGCATTATAAAAGCGGCCCTAAATAAATTCAGTTGCTGTTTATTGTGTGGTCCATTCAGTTGTGAATAAATACGGTGTTAAAAATGGAAGTCAACAAAGAGAAAATTCGGTACGTTTCACAGTTTCTCTTTGATAAAGGCGAAAATGCAAGCCAGGCGGCTGAAATTGTGAATGGTGTTCATGATTCCTATACGAGCAATTTTGGTTTCGTCGATTCCATTCAGGAATTTTTGATGCTAAAGGAGCACCTTGAAAAGGCAGGCCCATTGCTATAATGTGACCATTTTTTTGACGTTCTCCGTAAATAGGTGGATCGTTCATCGATGAAACTCATACTTTTTTAGTGGAGCAATCGGAAGGATCATTTGAAGGAAATATTTGGTATGCCTGCAAAGTCACTTGTCCGCGTAAAAAAAAAAGATTTGCGAAAAAATAAACGTAAAATAATCAATAATTCATTGTGTAGTCCATTTATCATCTGATGTATCTTCGTTTCAATGTCAGTGAATTTTCAACCTCAACAGATGGATCGGATAGAATCAGGAATAATTTATCTATTCTTGAATAACTTTTTTTCCAGAATAAACATATATCTAATCATTATTGTAATTTGCGTCGGTTAATAAGACATAGCTCGGCTTGGGGGAAAATTTCTTCGGACTCGGAACCGCGAATTTGGAAAAGTCGGCCGGCGGGGTCATTAGCTTCATCTATCATCGAAGCAAACGAAGACTCATTAATTTATTAATGGGGAGAACAATTTTCTTCTATCATCAGATTTTATTTTTATCGCACCCAGTGGAAAATTATAAAGGAAATTATGACGAATAACTTAAGCCGGGCGGGGGCATCTCATTCTCAAGCCACCAGCGAAAACATTCCTTTTCGGATTTTATGTGTGCTCAGCAGGTGCCTCGGGCTGGATTACGTAAGAATTGATCACGGCTAATGATGTTTCCGGTACGCGAACGAGAAAGAAAAAAGACTTTATTTCTGGACTCTTAACAAGGAGAAAGTGGCCATTCTGCGTGGCGGAAAAATATATTTGTGGTAGAACATCAGTTTTTGCTCTGACATATCTCTTTATCCAATGGATTGACACTTGAGACGCATAAATATTACTATTATGATTAAAGTCCACGAATATTTGTAATTATTCATCATTATCCGGATTTATTCAAATATCGTTATTATTTTTTAATTTTGGTAAAGCATCTAATCCTTTGCGTAGGGTTCCACGGGCTGATAAGTTTAAAGGATAGATTTCTACTTTAACACCGCGTTTTTCAAAGTTTCTTAGGACGGTATTATCGTCGACGTTGAAGTACGCCTCTTGCCTTCTTCTCTTCACTGACCTGAAGAAACCGACTCAACACTGGCGAAAATATCTTCCAAAGAAGAATGCTTGAACGGGGTTTAAAACGCGGAAAACTATCTAATTCCATGTTCTATTTAAGGCGGCAAAAATTTCTGCACTGTTTTATTATTTTACAGCAAGAAAATTTCTCTGGTAGGTAGGGACTATTCGGCCATTATGACTAGGATTGTAATTATTATAGCCGAGTGCAGATCTTCCAGGATTGTGATTATATTCTAGTACTTAGATTGCCTTCGTTTAGGTGATGGAGTACCCGGACAGACAGCTAGGTACTTGCTCATGTGCGGACATAGAATCAGGTGTGAATACTCTAACGAGTAGACAAATATCTTCCAATCTGAAGGGGGTACTTAAATACTCGAATCCATGGACACTCACTCGACCAATACAGCACCGATACCTGGTTGAATACTTTCGATTACCTATGTGTTCAGAAGGGTGCATATCTAGGTGCTCGAGTTATATCTAGGAGCTCAAGACACAAGGTAGTAAACTTTGATGCTCTCCTAATTGTAACTGCTTATCGCCTATAGGTCAGGTATCTTTATGAGTTTCACCAGCATCGATTTATCGACTTCAAAATGGTATTCACCGCGTGCTAAAGATGGCAGATTTCACGGCATCTTTGGAAATATCCCTTACCGTATCATTTCCCTTAGGTGGGGCGAGTTTTGAATCACAATGCGCTCTCCGCATCGAAGGGGAAAGGACTAGTCATCACGCGGAATCACGATTTGAAACTATAACGAAATTCATGCTCTCGTCTTCCGGGAGGGTGTGCCATCCTCGCTGCTGATGTTTCATCTTTGCTTCTTTTCAATCCGGAGATCTAAGATTGGGATTCCACCCACGTTTCATCGTGGCGAATGGTGTAGAATGCTCTAGAAGTCCTAACCAGAGTTCGTCCCTACCCGGATGGGTTTTCGATTTCAAACGGAGCATGCTTCGAGAGAAAAATCTTCCGCTAAAGGAGCTCATACAACAACCTTATGGAAATTTAATCTAGAACAGCGCCAATTTTACTTTCTTAGGCGCTTCTTTTAGCGAGAAATTGGATCTTGTATGTATGATATTGTTGTGTTTCCATTCCGTTTATGTTCTTTTGTGTTATCTATTCACTCTATGTATACATATTATTTAGGATTTTTGAGTTGCATTTTTTTTACTACGCTTTATTCATTTGTTGTTTAAATGTAAATGTCTTATTCTGATTTTTCATTTGTCAATGTCTAAAGGACAAATTAGTCCACGATAACAAATGTTCATTATTATTACTTTATTTATTCAGCTGCCCCTTTTTCCATGGAATACCTTAAGAATTATAAAATTGAAAAAAAAACAGATCATTGGCTGAAATGCTGGAGGCCTAAAAAATGAATGAAAATTGATATTATAGGCTATACGATAAGAAATTACAAAGGAATAAGTCTTTTTCTATGGAGAGAGTTGAAAGAATTTTGAGAACCGTGGGAAACGATGTTCTTTAACTGATGATCATATTCGGCTGCTAGGATGATTGATTGCGGCTGCTCGCTATTAGCATTAATATCAATTTTTTTCTTAAATAGCTTTGGCAAACCGAAGTGTTTTCAGTCGCTAACAAGTCTACCATCAGGTAACCTGATAGCGACCTTGATGAGACTTTTCATCTACCAAATAATGGCCGGACGGCAGTTACGGAGTCATTTTGTTTTTGTTCGTCTTTGGTATTGTGCTACCTCATTATTTTCATCGTAACACGTCGTGATTTTTCTACTGATTATCTACCGATTCGATCGATGGATTTTTCTTCCTCATAGGAAAATCCACTAGGATCGGTAGAATATTAATTGCGTACGCTTGGTTTCGTTAGTAGTAGGACCCGCCCGCCTTTGTGACGGTGCGGGATTCCTCGTCCCCTCCCTTCCTTTCCTATCCTTCCCCTGGAGGTGTCGTCGGGCTCACATCGCGGCGATGCCTCCCATCCTTATCCTTCCTCTGTCCTCCCCCTCTCGAAGTGGCACGGGCGTATAAGTCTCGGAACTTGGTTCCCGGCCCTCGAGAGCGTATCCTTTGCGGGGCCCGTCCTGGGACCCCCGAATCCACTGATTATCAGAAAGTTAAGGGGTCATTCGTAGGAATAATTCCACGGAGTTTTTATGAGATGGCTGAATTTTCAGGAGAACCTTGATTTGATTCAGAGAGACAGTTTACCTCTTGGGACATCATCAGATTAATGCTACTGATTAAGGCCGGTGTACACGATGCAGCCATCACACGAACCTGACTGGGAGGAGACTCTTTTTTAAGGATCAATGAGCTAGCTTTGTGGAATAATATCGGAATCATGATTATTCAACGATGATTGGAACTTTCCAAGTAGTTCATTTGTAGAAGAAGAAGGTACCATCCCTAAAATGATATAGATCGTCTAAACCGGTTGTAGGGGAACAAGGTTCATGCGCGGAAAAGCAAGTTGTGTTTGTGATCACCATGACTTATTCATTGAATAACGGTGGCGCAGCATACGATGTCTCGGAATCGTTGCACCCGCACATGGTGTTGATACAGTGACCTGCTGCGTTGCGGCGCGTGCTACCGTACGGAGAAACGAGAGGTGTAAATTGCCGGAAGCCGCCGGGGAAACACGGTCCCTTTTAATTACCCGTGCGCACCTTAGAGAGAGAGAGAGAGAGCCGAATGGCAGTTGCCCCGTCGGTGACGAAAAGGAATAATCGAGTCCTCGGGCGGGTATCTCGTTCGACTCGCTTCCTTTGAGATCTGCCGCTCCCTGTGCGTGAAAGAATGCAAAAATGAACGCACGCTGCCGCGGTCTGCAATTTGGGCTTGGGCTAGTTTTCATCGAACACTCAGCGATGTGAAGCCTCGAAATTTTCGTTAGTTTGGCCTCTAAACTTTGACAAATCTAATTTTATAAAGAGAATTCTCTGAAAAATTCGCAGAAAAGGATTTTTTTTCAGTTCAAATGTCTTTTGTCGTGATCCAACGTATTGAAAATTTTAACTTTAAATATATTTTTTATGGATGGTTTGATTGTTTTAATTGATTTTCAGAGAACGAAGAATACTAAAATTTGAAAGTCGTTAGTATCATTATTAATGCGACGCAACACTTCCAACCAAAACTAGTGCAATGAATTTTACTAGCAGATTTATTCTGCGGTTTTATTTAGCCAGGAAGCATTGTGAAAAGTGTTAAAAAAATGTAACCACGTGAGAGTAAACACCAAGAGTAAAAAACCACGTAATTAGTTTTTTTTAGAAATCGGTTAAAGCAAAAATGATCATTATTACATATTATTTTTTGGGTTAAAACCAGCTTCATTAACGCATGTAGGTAGACTTTCGGCTTATCGGTTAAAAAGCTAGGATATTGGAAGGAAATGAGTCTGTACGTTACATATCTCAGGTAACCATCATAACATCCTAACGGAACCCTGAATGTATGACCCGAAAAAAGTCCCTGAATCCGGAATATGCCAAGAGTGTTCCTCTGCCCTCCTTATAACGTGTATTACAATCCTGCGACCGATCCATATCGTCGGTATTTTACGATCCATGATGTTGTACCGTTTTGCATCCCTCGGAGCCCTCCCACACCAACACGCCTCTCGCGCAGGAAGAGTCCTCCCTTTTTGCGCTACATGTAATGAATGGTTGGGCACTCGCAGTACCTATACGTTGCACCCGCTATTCAATTTTAAACGACGTGGAAACGGACAGGTCGTCCGCTCGGAGGCGGTGGAGATTGCCCGGGGAAAGTGGCTCAGCGGAGCTGACCGATGGCACTTCAATCACGAGGGGGAAGGGGGCTCTGGATGCTGCATTGTTGGACATCATGGAGGGAAAGGCGGGCGAAGGATGTGGGTGGCAGTAGTGGGTATCTGATCGTGTCTGGTCCGGGGAAGGGTGGGTATTATTCCCGCCGCGAGAACGATCCGGAATCGGTGGTCTTTGAAGCGAACTTTTCTGCGCCCTTCTCTCTGTTTCCCTCGCCCTGTACGAACGCGTCTTCATCGGATTTTTATTTATTAGAGTACAAAGTTATGTTAATTCAGTCACAACTGGAGATCTTGAGTAAAAGAAGAGTCATAAAAATGTACTCTTTCTGCATGATGTAATTTTTAAAAGTTATTATATGGAATTGGTTGGTAAATGAACTTTTTAGTCCCATGAGAAAAAGTAAGGCTAGAAAGGACATTCTTTACAAGAAATTTAGGTATATTTTATCGTATTAATGCGCCTATTAATAGAATATTTATCTCATTTAATTGACTTTCATTATAAATAAATAAAATATAAAATTACCTAAAGAAATGCTTCGCGGGCAGATATCGCCGATGTTAGCGACATTATAAATTTGCACAGAATTTTTTATGAGGCATTCAACTGGCCATGGCTGTTTCGGCAATTAATTTTACTATTAGTGTATTAAATTCTTTTTTATTATGTTTGTAATTATAAATACTTGTGAAAATAGCTTAACCTATTATTTTGTTTTAATGTTGGGTGAACTAAAATTTTTTCATTATTAATAATTCTTTTTTTATACTAATTCAATTTCATACACACAAAATATATAGTAGTAGGTTATTTTTTTACATTATGAGTCCTGATCCATATTTGGCTCATAACATGGTTCTCTTTCGTATATTTTCCCCATTTTGCATCGATATACACTATAATCAATTGTTAGAATGTCCTATTTAGCCTTACTTTTTTTTCTAGGACTAAAAATTTCTATTTCCCAACCAATTCCTAACAATAACCTGTATTAATTGCATCGTGCAGAAAGAGTAATTAATTTATAACTCTTTTTTGCTCAGTGTCTCCAATTTAAACTTATTCACCATAACTTTGTACTCTAAATGGCTTTGTGGACGGCGCTTCCTTTAAACTCCACATCCTCACTCGTCTTGCCCCGGGGCCTCAGAGCAGGTATCATTCGTCGAATATCCGTCCAAAAGCAGGTTCGCATCCGCCGCGACACTTCGCCAACCGCGTCCGACAGGTTGTGGATCCTTTCCCGGACTTGTCGGGGGTGAATGCGACGCCTAAAAGTGAAAATGGGAGCTTACTTGTGGAATGAAACCGTGGAGCTGGAGATCAGATGAATTTCATCCATTAGCAAGACTGTTGAGCAGATAGATTCCGAATGTCGTTTTTCCACGGTCAATAAGAGACTATAACGGCAAAATTAGGAATTATTAATAGGTTAGTTAACTAGTAGTGTAGCCTAATAACTTATGTATGTTTCTTAATGCATGTTTCTTAATTTCTAAGTATTTCCAACCGCATTGTTTTTTGCATGTTCTAGCTTCATAGGCTGATTTCCTTCATGAGTAGTTGGCAAGTTTTGCTTTTGCATGGATGTGGAAATATAATTTGTTAGTTTGCATAAGATTTTTAAATGACCGCGTGGTTTTTATGTGGGAATCCTCTTGCATGCTGCATGCTGGTGATTGATCACCCCCTGCTAAAAACCCTAGAGGTGGCTCACAGGGTAATATGTAGATGTAGGCTGTGGCGCACTCAGGAGGAGGGAGATATGGTGTTAACAATCAGTCTCACATTTCATTTTGCCAGGACCCTGTCGCTATAAACCATAATGACAAACCTGGAGCCAGAGTGCTGTACATTTTTTAAAATTCGGTTTAAAAATATACTTTTCATTAGTATACTTTATTAAAAGCACAGCTTTTGTGTTACTCATTTTTAACTATGTATTTCATCGATACATCCCCGCTCCCTCATCCACAGGGACATATCCTCTGGGCTTCGCCTATGTTATAAATGTATAGTAATATGGATAAATTATAAATAGTACGGATAAATTATGATTTTTCTTATACAATATTATGTATACGTATAAATTTATATGCATGTGAAATTTAGTTCTAGAAGAGCAATTGCTCATGTAAAATCGCACGCCGAGTAATAGAGAAACAGTGGGCTTGAATGTCCCGCGATACCCCATGTTTCATTTCAAGATTGTTCTTTTTATTTATATTATGCAATTGTTGGCAGCTTGGAGTGGAGAAAGAGGCTCCATCGTGATTTATAACTGGTAGATTGCCACTGGGATGGTATTCTGTAATCGTGAATGAAATTTGATCCCTAGTAACGAGGATTTTTTTAATCAACTCATTTCTAGTAGTGGATAATTTTATCATAAAACAGTATAACATGCTTTTATAAAGTTCCTTGTAGTATTCGAGTGAGTAAAGTTATATTTTCTGTGTATTTTAATAAGAAGAGAACCTTCGAATAAAAAATCCCATTAACTGCTTTGCATCTATCTGAAGGATACATGGCTATTAGTTCGCAAGAACCAAGTGATGTAATTTAAGTGACATCAGTGTGTAATGAATTCATTGAGTGAAATCTCAATTCAATGAGACATTCTTAAAGTGGGTCATGCATTCCAATTATGTGGAAACTATATCCTTCAAACTCGCGTGGCTGAAGGATAAAAAAATGGTATCAGCGGATCAGAGAAACCTTCTAAGCAAACATTTCCATTCGCTAATGAACCATCGACTGAAAAAGTAATGACGCAATGATAATCTATCGATTTATCAAGAGCCAGGCTAAAAATCACAACTCCGGTGAGGATGCAGTGATTGGAAGATAAAAAAAAAGAAACGGTGTTATCGGGAGGCCGAGGAGGCTGGGACGTCCGTGGCACTGTTTCCCTTTTGGTGAACCAAAGTCACGGTTCATTTCCAATCGATTGGACCCGCAGAGAGAACGCTCCAGTCTCTTCCCAGTTCCTCCTCTTTCATCCCGACTGTCAACTTTTCTTTCCTCCCCCATAATTCCCGTCCTCTCCCTCCCTCCATCTCGATTGCAAAAGGTGGTGGTTGGCCATTTGTGGACGACGATGACGGTGCTCGACAAGATGGCCGACTTCGTGATTCATCCATACTTGACGTATTTTTTTTTCTCTCTCTCTCCTTCCATTCAACATGGATGTGTTTTCACTCCCTCCCACCATTCCTATGCCCGCAACTACTTTTCTCTAGAATGCGTTAGAGTCTGATTGCTTCTATGCGTTTATGCTGATGGATTCTAGCGAAGAAAAAAAACCTCGCGCAGCAAAAAATAACAAGATAATGACCGAATGCCCCCGTCTCCTCTACTCCATCCCACACTCTTCCTTCTCTCTAAATTGTAAGGCTCGCGAAAAGTAGCGTTTCAACTACTGTGCAATTAACCTACTTCTTCGTTGAGTGGCAAGCGCGCGAGAGAAGTAGGTATTCCATTCCACGCGATGGACGAGAAAGACAGTGCACATTTGTTAGGAGTCTTGGCGACTCGTCGGAGGGAAATTTAGCGACGGCGTGATGGAATAACGTTCCCCGAGAGGGAAATCCTATAGTCTGTGCTGTCTCTCATCTGATCCGATCATTGCATTTATAGAAGCTGCATGGTATGTATCGCTTGTGAGGCGTTCGAAGTATATCTCTCCTGGCCGATCTTCAGAAATATAGATCTGTAGCAACACCTGTACGTTTAAATTTCCCGAATGGAAATTAATAAGAAGATAAACGTTACTTTTTGTAGATACAAGAATAAACTTTGTAAGGTTCACTAATATATTATAAAAAAACATGACCTGGGTTTCATTGCATTGTTATATCTTCAAGTCAGATCACGGGACGATGTAACTAACTATGTTTTAAAACGCGGGTCGTGATTAAAAAAAAGTGAACTGTACATAGTTTATTCTTTTATTTTCCATGATAGATAGTTTTCACACATGTTAAACCTATAGTTATCAGGCAGTTTTTGTGTCTGACAAGCGTCAAATTGGTGCTGCTTGTTGTTCACCACAAATAAAACAAATTTTGTGGTAGTCGTTTTTCTAATTCGTTTTAACGAAAGCTCCATTTTCTCCCTTTACCATTGGAAAAGCCTTAGCAGTAGCGGGGTAATGTTTTCGCCCGCCAGGTCTTTTAACCGGGTCGCGGAAAGCCTTTTTTGTTTATCTTGCTCCTTTGGCATTGATGTTTGTGACTGCACAATAATTTTGTTTTCAAAATATTTGCACAATCCCAATTATGCCCCGTAACTACTTATGCCACATGTGAAGTTAAGGTACTCGCACTGGTAATTGATTTTCATTTTTACCTTGGTGAGTAAGCATACATTCTCGGGCCTATCATTTTTCCATAACTTTTAAATAAATGACTTTCACGTGAGATAAAAGAGATACGATATTTTGTGGGAAAATTATAAAGCCGAGCTATATGCTATATTTTTAGCATATGACCAAACATATCTGGGCTATTTTTAGGCATCTACCAGAAAAAATATTTGAAGTGTCACTTTTATAGCTTGTACATCGTTACTAAGTATTCACGCCGTTACTTTCGGCCCATTAGTTTAACATTCAGCTATTCTTCTATTCTTCCATAGTCCGCTTCCTCTCATCAGACTACAAGCGTCTCGTAGGGGCAATTAAATTTCCTCGCGCTCGACTCCAGAGTGCCTGTCGTTAAATACGCATTAGGCCTCTCTCGCTCCAACCCAATTTTTCCCCTCTTTATAATTCGTACCCAAAGGCCTCAAAAAGTTTTCACCTCTCTTTTGCTTGATTTTGCGCCAAGATATTTTTAGCATATGACCATTGGTATCCACAAGTTCTTCGGCATCTTAAGAAAAAGAGTAAAATACAAGCCACAATGTCGTTTTTTTTAAATTTATACTGGCAAAAATTATCAATTGCATCTCTATCCTCTTTGCTATGTTACGACACAAAAGTAATTGAAACAGCTGTAAATATGTTTTCTGGCATTTCCTACTCGGGAAGCGACATTTTAGATTCAGATATCATTCTTATGATTTGCTCATTCTCTAAAATAAAGCTAATTTAGGCTTATATGTCTTGTGAAATAAATGATGTAAGACTTTACCAAATTGCTGTTACAAATTTGTTTGAAGTGAGGCTCTATTGGCTGACGTTGGATTACTGACAGTGAATGAAATATGAAGACGCATCGTTATTCTAGACGTGATTACTTTCTGGTTTCATCTCGAAAGTTCTATAAAATATATAAATGAGAAATATTCAGTCTGAGTGAAATTGAATACAATCGGAAAACCGACTGATACCTTTTCACCAACTACACAACATGTAATTAAATATATGCCTTAAGCAGTGAAAGAACTTACCAGTGTGTGTATAGCTGACATTCAATGAAGTAATCATTTATCTAAAAAAAAGATATTGTGGACGTGTAGATAGTTGTGATACATTAAACCATTCTAATTGCATGATGTAAGCTGCAGTTGCGATTATTTTGCCAACCCCGGCATACAAATATTTAATTGGAAAGGCATACAATGGTGCAAATGCCATATATGTTATATTCAAGTTATATTTAATGTATTCCGAGTATTTTAATGTGCATGATCTTTAAAACTTAGCTGTAACTGAGCTTTTTAAAAGCGCGCTTGACCATCATCACGGTTTCTGGGAGGTTATGCTTTTCTCAAAGTTGATTATAAATTGCCCTTATTTCAATTACTTCTTCATTAGATTTGAATTTATCAAAATCAAACAAATTGGAATATGATCGAACCCCTTATGGGCAGATTTCATGTGATTGTCAAGCATTATTTCAAAGCCTTCTTTTTCCTTAGGTTTCTGTTAATTTTTAAATTGCACGTCACGATACTGTACCCTGCAGAGAAACTTACTAATTTACATTGCTGATAATTACTGATTTCTCACTGGTTAACAACATTTTAACAAAAAAATCAGTGCCTCCGGTCAAAAGCTATTTTTTACCGCAATATTGCGTTTCTTAATGGACTAACTTGACATGGGTCACGTATATTCAAATTGATGCGAAGAGAACGATGTAGAATTAGCTCGGTCAAAGTTATTTCACGTAACCTGGTGATATGACGTGTTATGCTGGGAACATATAATTTGATTTCCGTCATTCAGTCGTTAATTATAGATCGGGGCCCATATACAGTGTGCTAAGAGCCACGTCGAATAGCTTTGACTCAAGGATGTATCCTGATTTTTACTACTCTTTCGGTATCATTTTATTTCAGCATGGCTGAAGTCTGCACTGTCTATATAGTCAAGCCTTCGAGCAGTGCAACTTTATAGAGGCTCATTTTGGGTTCATCTACACGAGTGAATAATTGAATTAAATGGAGGTGATGAATAAAAAAAGCATGCTATCCATCTTTATATGTTCTTGATGCGAGGTCAGAAATTAAAAAAAAAATTCGGATGATAGCTCATCGTGCCTCGTGAATGGACGTTAAAGACAGCCATGAAAAATCATTTCCTCTTATTCGGGAGCAATTAAAGTTGTCTCCCTAGCGTGCATTTTTTCCATTGCGCAGCTTTGAGAATAGAGTGATGTGATGGGGATTGGGGGAGGAGAAACAGCTGATTAGTGTGTAATTTTCAGACTTGATTCTTCCATCCTGAGTCTCACTCGGGGGATCAGCGCCCTCTCGTGTCGGGCAAGAGTGGGCATCGCCTCGTTGATCGCTTGCCGCGGGCTATGGCTGCCCGATCAGCCGAAACGAATGAGACTCGATAAGACGAGAGCCAAGGTTCTGCGGGTTCAGGTTTCACGCTTAAGGCGGTGGATTGTTGCTGTGTGGCGAGGGCGCAACCATAGGAGGGTATTAATCCGAAAAAGTTATGCATGACCCTACGCACAGAGTTAACTTCGTTTACCGCTACGTTGGGATCCAATTTATTTCTCATTGGCAACAGTTTCGATGAAATTGTTGAATTTTTGTAATCGAGGTTCAAATGAATATTTATATGTCAAGTCAAAGAGATGGTCAGGATCTCGTAGTACGGCTAGCTTGATTTATAATGTTTACATTTAATGCTTTTGGCATAAATTGAAAGCTGTAATTCTTGGTTTACGTCTATGTAAATGAGAATCAATGAAATCATACAAAGAAGTTACACCTAAGATTTTGATTCAGAGCAATGGAACTTGTATCAAGTGGTGAAATCAGATGTTTATAGTTTTTTGTAAAAAAATTAAAAAATTAAATGATAAATTACATGCTTGTAACCGAGTGTCAAACCTTTCTCAGGATTGTTGACCGATGACGAAGAATAGTTTATTTTTGTATATATATGATAGGTTAAATCTCTTAGTGTTGGGTGAAGAGAGGCAGATTTGAGATGAGATACGGAGGAGGCAGAAGGTATGGATGGAGTACTACTATAAAGGGGATGTTCAAAACAGCATTAGAGAGTAGACTGTTGGGTAAACGAGGGAGAGAAAGGAGGAGAAAAGGATTTTTAGATATAATGAAAGGGAGTAGGTCTTATTGTGAATTGAAGAGGGAAGTACATGATGGAATGGAAGACTTCCAGAATACTTCTTAAGTACTCCGTGGAAGCCTACCTTAATCGGTAGAATACATGAACAAATAATTTAAGAATTTAATGGTCTTTAGAAAAAAAAGTGGAAAATTATAAGTGCAGCTAGTATCTGAGTGTCACACCTATCTCAGGATTCTTGTATGACGCTGAAGATTTTTATTTTTTTATTTTTGTTTATGTTTATTTTTGGATATGCCTGCCGGGTTAAATCTCTTAGCGATGCGCTAACTTCTTTAATTAATGATTGACCCATTATCGTTGTACCGGCCAGCCTCTTGGACGAAGCAAACAAGGTGTCTACCGAGTAGGGAGTGGTGAGACATCTAAAAGGGAGAAATAAAAGCTTTGGGTGTGAATCGCGTAGCCGAAATGGGCTGCGGTGAGCGCGGTACTTGCTACCGGTTCGACAGGTGGAGGTGAAGACGTGGAGGATGGTGGGGAGCGCCGGAAGGGAAAGGGAGTAGGAGAGGGGATGGGAGAAAAGATTGCGCCGGGGAGAGAGTGGACGCCTGGGAAATGTGTTTTGAAGAATGATACGCGGCGGATAGCTTAAAATATGGGTCGCGGATGGATAAAAATTTCTGGAGGCGTTCGGGTGATTACCCTTTGGGGACGCCAGAAATCGCTCGCTTTCTCGATTCCAGGTTTAAATTTAACTCGGAGTAATCTCTATGAAACCTGATCGATTAGATTGAAACCTAGAATGCAAAAATTCACGTGAATTCTGCTGTAAAATTATGTGCAAGAATGTAGACTGGAGGGCAGTTATTATGAAATGATAAGTATGCAATAAAATCAAGGATTTTACCACATGGAATACAATTACAATCGAATTGACTCTAATGGATTTTCTCTTTCTATCATCAAAGAGTTTTTCAAAGAAAAATTGAGATAAGATCCTCTCTAAGCAGGTCAATGGCATTTTATTAAGGAGTTTACAAGGCGTTAGAGAGAGCGAGCGAGCAGCGAGCTATGAGCTGATAGCTTTCTTCCCGACTTATTCTGTGAAAATTTGTTTCGTCGTTCGGTCCTAATCAGTTTACTTACGGTAGAAAACTTGTGCATGTACTCTCTACCCCGCAAGCTTCCTCAGGAGACGCGTGGCGGGAGATGTAAGGCCGCATTTTTGACGAATCGCGCCACTTTCCTTTGTATTTTATTTAGTATACGCATAAAGTCTTCATGCGTTCGTTCCCATACGCTTTCCACGTATAAGAGGCGTGACCTGGCGGGTGCGAAGTTTAATCTCTCTTTCACTTTGTCATCCGACAACCTTATTACAACATGTATTGATGAATAGTAGCTTATTTAGGGCTATTCCAAATATATATTATTTATGTGTGTTCCCACAATAGGTTTGAAGTTGGAGTAACTTCCAGGTATGACCTCATATGCCTCCTTATAGACTTTTTCACTACAACTGAACTTGATTATCTAGTCATAACTAAGGTTTTGAAAACTTGGAAAGAGTTTCCATTGGTTCTCAACAACTTAAAACGGCGTAATTCCACGTAGCATAACCATTAATTGATAAAAGTTCAAAATTTTCTAGAAACTGACCGGTCGCAAGGTAGATAGTATTGTCCATCGGGAGTCATAAATGTATCGCATGTTTCTAAATTCTATCTCGTTGTTAATACCCGCTTAATGCTGTTATTCGAGCAATATATCATTATTTGTCTGGTTAAATCTATAGATTCGGCTTTCACTTGGTGAAAATTCATGCTGAATGAAAAAAAACAACCTTTGTTAATTTTCACAAAAGTTTTTACTTATACAACGCGTTTAGGCCCTGCGTCATTCTCGGTACGTCAGAGTACTCGAGAGTAGTATAGTATAATATTACTATATAATAATAAGTTTTATTTCTCCATACAACAAATTACATTTCAATTACAAATGTTGAGAATGTTTAGAATGACGCCTATGCGTGGAAACGCGTGGTACGTTTAGAAAATTCAGTGAAAATTTACGAAGGTTGTTTCTCTTCATTCATTGGTCTGGCTTATCATAAGTGAAGTTGTATCAAGTTAAGTTTAAGTCAAGTGAAAAGGTTTCCACGCCCCATGGTCCAACTTCATGCGAGGTTGGAACAACCTTCGCGGTGGCTGCCGCGGTAGTAAATCCGTTGGATTCCGTCTCGTCTGAGGGAAAAGTTAAGTTGCTGCGAGGTTCCCACAAGCAATGCCGCCGCCATCTCCTCGGCTTATTCCCTCCCCATCCTTCTCACTCCCCCGCACCCAGCCCAGTGTTCCCGTCCTCTGCTTCCCTGCCCCCGTTCCTATTGTCTTTCCATTTGTTATCCTAATGTGTTCTCCTTCGCCATCTCGATCTTAATTATCCCCGTTTGTTGCGATGCATTATTTATTTATCTCCTCGGCCTCCTATCTATTCATCTTTCACGTGCCGTGACGGATTCTCCCGCGGCAGACTATGAACGTGATGCACGGACGTCTCTCTCTCTCTCTCGTCTCTCTCTCTCTCTCTCTCTCTCTCTCTCCCCGAGTAGTTGCTGCAGCATTATTCTTTCAAGCATAATAGAATTCTCTAATGATTCAGTATGGTGGAGAACTGAGTAAATGCCTTTGTTCTTTAGCATGAGGTTTTTCATCCAAAGGATAACTCAGAGCCTTGCTTGCACCTGATGGGTAGCTAATAAAAAACTAAAATTGAAGTCAGAGATTGCTGTAGATCGCGGAACATGAGGATTAATGTTTCCCCGTGAATCGGAAAGTATGTTTGCAGTTTAATATACTTGCAGTTCTATCAGGTTATCGTTGAATTTCGCTCGCATTACTACAGAATATTTAAGACTAAATGTGTAATATGAACATTTCTTTATGGCTCCGATAGAAAAAAGGTAAGCAAATCACGATAGAAGATCGATTTCGCAAGTTATCAACCAGACTGGTCATATTTAATTTCTTTTCGTCGTACTTTCAGCCTTTTATGCGAAGTCATCTTAATTAATGCACGTGGCATTTCTTAAGGTGTCTTTCTAACTACAAAATTCCATCTGCTGAAAATAATAAAAATTCGCAAGCTATTTTCTGAGTCTAACATATTGGTGAAGTTGGGAAAGCGAAGAAACTAAAAAAATTTATGGGCCTGATGAAAACCATGTTCATGAATTGAAATGGGAAGAAGAGTAATCCAGAAAAGTAACAATATGTGAATGAGGACAAGTAAAGGTAGTGTATTGTGGTAGATACACCATGCATTTGAATTTTCTTGGGATAAATCAGTTGGTGGGAAGAATGGTTATTAAAAGGAGACTCGTTCCAGTAAATCAGTTTACCCGGTGTTGTACTGTAATTGATAATTAAGACACATGTAATTGATAATGATTATACTGGTGATTATCAGTTTCATTAATAAAAACTGTTACAAGAACACTCATGAGAATAAACCTTTAATGGGTGTTCACACGTTTATCTTTAACGATCTTACCTAATCAGTAATGAGAGTCTCCTGTCGGTAGGAGGGGAAAAATAATTTTGATTTCAGTATCATTAAAATAGCCAAATATCAAGAATTTACTGTGAAAATTTAATTGCCTAATTTTTCTTTTGAATTTAAAGCCGATTCCCAACAAATAATCTAGGTTTCTAATATTTATCCTATAGAAAAATACGTAAGAAGAAGTCATCTATTCAGAATTTTGGCCAGTATTTTTTTAAGTGTCAATTATAGTGATAATATAGAAAATTGCGAATACTTAATATTATTACAATTTTGACTGGGTTAGAATTTCGCGCATCCGATAAATTGATTTCCAATTGTATACGGGCGGTGGCATGTGCCCCCTCCAAACGCTAAGAAAATAAATAAGATTTTTAATGCGCTTATCATTACCTTTCTTTTGTTTCGGATATCACAGAGCCTCAATCATTTAATTTCACATTAAAATTAATAGAATATTTCGTACAGTAATTGTTGTATGTTGTTATTAACCTCAAATATGAGAATATCGTTCACCTGTCAGACCCCAATGCCCTCCAGAAAAAATTCTATATCCACTCTTGCATGTATTTGCATTGGGAATAAATTTTATTTTCATTGACTGAAATTCCCGTTGTGCGGCGCTGTATTAATGTTATGGGATTCAGACCGGTATCATTGGCGTCCGATTTTCGCGATGTCTCTTTCATTTCAAGACTATATCGCGTTCAAGATAAAGCTTTTAATTGGTGCGATGGTTGTTCCTTTCTAAACGACCCCTGCTCGCGAATTGAATCAATGAGTCGTCCAATTAAAGTTATCTTTACTTTCCCCGCAAGATGCTTTATCCGCTTCAATTAATGACAACCTCCGCATAATTCCACCTGTAATCTTCGAGCCGTCTTTGTTTTCCAGTATCTCTACCATCAGTACCTTTGTTTCGACACTTAAACGCCTCTCAACCTCACTTCACACCTCTTATGATACTCATTTTACCTCGTACCGCGAACCGACCATTCCACTTCTCAACTCTCTTCTTCAACTGACGTTATATTTTCTTCTCCTCCCCTTCTCTTCCATTTCGCGCCATAGTCGTAAATATTTCACGCGCATATCTCTCGTTGTGATCATTTTATTTCTGAGAACTTCTTCATTTCATCTCACCAATGTTCTAGATTCGTTTTGTGCCCCTTTTCTCCTTTCACGGTTGACTATTTTTTTCTCTTGAATTATTTAGTGACCTTCCGTCGTGATTTTTTATGCGTGAATACAGCCTTAACGAGCCGATGAATTCTTTTACCTCCTAGGCTGACCTTGTGATTTAAAATTTGCGTTGTGGTGCGATGTGGAGTCATATGGGGTTCGGAATCTGCTTCGCGCTCTTCCGTCTGGCGTCCATTCTTTCGCCTAAACTAAACACAACATTTGTTCAATAAGTTATTCTGAGTTGGAGCGTATTAAAACTTCCGATGCTACCTCATGGATATTTGACTGATTTTGTTTGCTGGGGTTGCGTGATGGGAGACATAATTTGCGTAAGGCTGTTTTAATCCAAGAGGGTTCTGTTGTTTCTTCTACTATTAGATAAAAGATAACGCTTCATGCAAATGTTCACTCGACGAAGCGGAACCATCACAAAGTGTCTTGCAAATGTGCGAAGATTTCCTTTATATCTTTAATAGATTTTTCTGTCCTTTTTTGACCATTGTCTGTTTGTGTTCGTTTGATAAAAAATGCGATGTGTTACCAAATGCAGAGGCTACTATGCAGAGGCTCAAAGAAACTGGCAAATTTTTCATCCTTTTTTTTTTGGCCAATGAGTGGATTTGTATTACGTCGTCCCGTACATTTATTTCTCTGTTGCCGTTTTTATAGGAGCCATTTTCATTCGTGAGCCCCGTTTCTCTTTTTCTTTCACCAGACTTGTTCCTTCTCCGCCAACATGTTTCGTTCGCCTTTTCTCGAGCCCATTACAGCTCTTCTTCGTACCTATTCTTCTTCCGGAAGCTTTCCTCGCCCTTCTTCTTCTTCTAACCCCTTCTCCCTCTGCGAGATCGACGTCTGAACTCGCCGACGGACGCTCGATCTCGGGATAAATAGAGAACATGAACTGCCAACCCTGTTCCGCCTTTTCTTCCCTTTCTCCTGACCCGCTCCGGGGGGTGCCGTAGTGCTCAAGGGTGTGTGCCAAGTTGAGGAGACCGCATGCTGTAAAAAAAATGCTGAGAGGAATAGGGAAGCCCGCCGAAAAGAGTGGGGAAAAACCATTAGGTCGGTCTCCGATTGAAAATAATGGCTTACATCATTCGCTCTTACACCGGATTTGAACCCGGATCCCACAAATATACTCCGAGTGATTCGTATGAAATATATTTCCTCAGTGAAAGAATTGGGCGCGATTTCAAGGGTTCCTGGTTTGAATTCGGGTTAAGAGGATGATTTTTCCTCTGAAGGATTTTCATCCATCTAGCACGGACGGTTTTGAAAAGGCTCACCCGTGGCTAGTCCCCATTTTTTCCCTAAAATAAGCTGGAGAACAAACAAAAAGCTAAAGCTTCGAGACCTCGGCGATTTTTTCGTGAAAATTATGGTTCGTGATATAATGTGCACAACATTGACCTCATTCCACAGACACTGCAAGTGCTCATAGTTCAGATAAAGCTTCGAAACCTTGGGGATTTTTTCGTGAAAATTTTGCTTCGTGGTACATATAACATGCGCAGCACTGACACGAAAGCCCTCTTGAAATTACAAGCTAATTTTAGTAGAAATTGGTTGAAACAATTTTGACCTTGTTACTTCACAGTGGACTAATGTACTGCACGAGTCTTATTTCAGTGGACATCATTGTACACGAAAACTCTTGCGGAATGGAAGGACAGCAATGTTCTCCTATATTCTTTCCAAAACACAGAGTTTTTATCATGCCCTGATTTCTTTATAACGTATCCGCAAATGACTTCTGAGAGCCTGTACGGATTTCTGTTTCTTGTGATGATGAGAGTAAATGAAACAGTCGTTTTGTAGGCTGCACACCTGGCTTCATGATTAATGTTTGTCTATTTTCAGGAATTCTACGTCTACTTACAACTCTCTGTCTATCCTTGTTGAAATTGAAGTGGAAGAAGTCTCACAAATCAATATAAATTCCACAAATGTATCATCCGATACCATTTTAATGACCGCTCCTCCATCATCGTTTGTATGATTCGTATGATGATGATTAGTATGATTCGTAGATTAGATTAGTATGATTAGTATGATGAGTATGATTACGCTCCAGTAAGTATGACTTTGTTCTTCTCAAACGTATGATACTCGTGACATATTCTCGGGTGTCCCACCGGGTGAGTTGCTTGTAGGCCATAGTACCCTGTATTTAGCGTAGTAGGCCTTAATACCCTGTGAGTTACTTGTAGCCAGGGCATAAGACCCTGAGGATAACGACACAGGCAGCCGTCGAAAACGTCGACCGACAAGAAACTCACCCGGTGTAAAACTCGAGAAGATTTACCCATGAAATGCCGAGTATTTTATCTAAAAATGACAAGTTCTACCCTATTCCGAAGGTCTGATATCGGGTTGAACTAACCTCGAAAGATGAGCGAGGGCGGAAGAGGATGGTATAGTTAGCCTGGGATAAAAAAAGTGTACTATACATGTTGTGTGTAGGTTAAAAAAAATGAGAGGAGAGTGCGGGGTCTCGGGATCAAGAGAGATAAAACGAATGAAGGCAAGAGAAGAGGATGAAAGGAGAAAATATGGGATTCGCGGGAGGCGACGTGACTTTGCCGACCTCCATATTAATCTGAGGTGCCATCGCAGCGTGTTTCACGGCGAACATTTGTGCCGCATTTCCCGAGACGAGAAGGGGTTTCCTCTCCAAAAAAGGTCACGTGGCTTTTTATGTGGAATGTAAACTCAGGGAATAAGATTGATGATGTTGGTAGGGGAAAAGAGAATCATGAGGAAGGGTATGAGTGGGAAAGAGGAGATCAAATCGACGGCATAAATGCGTAACTATTTTCGTGGAGGTGAGAAAGTTTGATGAGACGATTAGGGTGGTTAGGCGACAGAAAACGACTCCAAGATTAAGGGCGCTGCTAATTAAATTGGCTTAAGTATTGACAAAAGGTGTACGAAGAAATCAGAAGGGGTGGAGAGAAGAAAAAACGATGACACGTCGTATTTAATGACTGAGGGGATTAATGTACTAAGGTTTTCGTAAGAAGGTGGCTAATTAGGAATGGTGGTGCAAAATCTGTTGTAAGATGGCGACGTTGTAAGAAATTTCTCCTAGCTAAATGTTCTAGGTTTAAGTCTCATAAAGAGAGTTATCACTGATGAAAACCGTGTTACTGGAGCTTATCGAGAGGAATCACCATGTTCCAATTGGCTGCAAGCCATTGTACTTGCTGTGGTTTTCCTCATTAACAGCGGAAATGACAGAAAATCGATATTTATGATACATTTTTAAGTATATATAAGTCGGGTCATGACGAAGAATCGCTATTAAAGATAAAAAGGTTATTTTTGGCCATTGGATAGGTACCAATTTGTTAGGGTATGGCCTTATTTATACTACCGCAGAGATATTGAGATAAAAAGAAAATTAACTATAAAATTCTTGGCGTTACTCATTTAAGATAAAAAACGAAATCATAACATTGCCAAGAATTTTTTCCCTAAAGCTTAATTAAATGGACACTGAAAATACGGTATGGTGCGATGAAGAATAAAGAATTGGTTAAAGATGGAATGCGGAAGTAGAGAGAGGAATTGTGTTGCAGGTACCTACTGCAAAGGAAAGACCAGTTGAAGCGTTATTAGGACATGTTTGATGGGAAAATGGTACATGATTTATACAAAAAATGATTTCCAAACTTAGAGCCTATTTAATTCAGGTGATGTCATGACTCTGCTAGACACAGTAATCATTAGTGTGCCCGAGTTCGTGATGAAAATTCTGCAAGGGTTACGAGGAGCTAAAAGCCGACCGAGTGATCATGAGGTTGTGAGTATGGTTGCTTTGCATACTTTTAATTTATTCATCCTAACTTTAAGAAGCACGACAGAGATATATGTGTACCTTACAGATCCCATCTCTATATCTTATCAATTACCAATGGGAGATTTGCTCCTCTAGTTTTCGTCATCTACATCTAAATAATACCCTTCGAGCTATCTCTGGGGTGTTTGGCAGGGGGTGATCAATCACCAGCATGCAACATGCAAGAGGATTCCCACATGCACACAATTCGGTCATAAAAATGTTACGCAAACTAACAAAATATACGTCTGCATTCATGCTAAGGCAAACCTTGCTATCTACTCATGAAGGCAATCTGCCTACGAAGGTAGAATATGCAAAACATGCTGTTAGTACTCATGCAGTGATCTGATCCGTGAATGTTCCCTCGCTTACAGTAAACATGGGAGCGTGTGTGTAAAATCTTACGTGTAACTCAGAGAAGCAAGAGGTACGGAAACGGTGTCTTTGCATTGGTTCCTCCTCGGCCTCGACTTCGACCCCTCTTCGTGCGAGGTTTAACGGGGCCTGACGAATTCTCACGCGCCAATCCATTTAAAATGGACTATACCCACACTCACACTTTCCCTGGAAAACTTGAATTTCATATGGGGACAGATTATTAAAATAGAATGAAGGTGTCAGATGCCCCGGTTTTTCCGAACGCATTTCGAGGGGCTTATTAGATATATATGGAGTGGGAGGCTCTCGCGATGATGGAACAGAATAAATTTAGATGGACCGACCAGACGTGTTTTTTGAGAGCGACTTTTAAATGGAAGAAAGCACTTGGCACTTCGGCGAGAGAAGAGTTGCTCTTCAAAGGGAAGCGTGAAGTGACCGCGAGGGGTCTATTGTCGCTTCCCACAACTGATGGGAGCTGGATTTTTGAGATAGCCCCTGGGAGGACGCGAGGTCCGAAGCCACAATGAAATATGGCGCTGGGCCGATGGGTGGGTGGGCGTAATTGCTTTTGTTTCTTCTCCACTCCGCTCAGCTATTTCTCAGCCTCTTCTTCCGCCGCGCCGCGAATACAAATTTCTCCCGAGACCTATGATGAGTTGCCTGATGGATTTCGGATGCTGTGATGGCTCACTGTAATGAATTCTCCGTGACACGCGCGAGAAAAAAAAAATGTCTCCGCCGTTCGTAAATTGATTTTTTCTAAACGTTTGCGATGGAGAGAGCGAATATTTTTTGAATCGTTATTGCCTACTGCTATGTATGAATAATCTTTCGTGCCACGACAATCAAATGGGTTAAATTTATTTCATCTATAAGTCACGTACATTTTTCTTCGTTTTATTAGTGTTTTATGCTCTGGTCGTTACATTGACTTTGTGATGCAATTATGGTCTCTTGTAATTTAAGGAGGATCAAAAATAGAAGTAATTTGATATGTCGTGGGATTAAATTCATTTGTAATAATGTGATTTGTACATTATAAGTTAAGTCAGTTGGTCATCAAGGACATGCCTGTGGAACGGAAAGCTCTCCCTGCTGTTTTACATCTACTTTGGGTTAGGCGCAGAACGGGACGAAATATATACTAGTTCTGATTGGAGCATATAGCAGTGTACAATCCCTTAATATGTGGTAGTTTTCTTAGCTAAAGTCTACAGTTTTTTGAGCAAGCCAAAGTATGCAGATGAATTTTGGTAATTGATTTCCTAAATCCTTTGCATTCAGCCTTTTAAATAGTGAACATTATATTAATTTATATTTAGTTTTCTCACTGTATTAGTTTCAATTTGTCAATTTCTTCCACTTGAGTGCTCAAAAAAGTAATATATTTTTGTTCTTAAGGGGTACCTATAGCCCAAAAATTTCGTTCATTCAAATTTTCAGTTTTTTTACATAATTTCCTAAATACTTTGCATTCAATATTTTAATTTATGAATGTTTTATTAATTTGTATCTTATTTTTTCAATATATTAGTTCCAAATTTTTATTTTTTTAATTAACTTTTTTATTGATAAATTTCATTTATTCCAATTTTCAGTATCGATAATTTTTGACGCATTGTCTACCTTTGTCAGCCAGAGATTGCACCGTGAGTGAATCACAGTACTGACTAGCTGACTTGAACTCCAAGAACGAGGAAAATCTGTGACGGTCTATATTGACTGATCAGCGTTAGGTACGATCAACAGTGCATCCCGTTGCTTCACCCATCCTGTCGTCTTCCCTTTTCAATTCATCGCAGCGAGTTTCAATCTGCGCTCATCTCGAAGGGTCAGCTATAAACCATTAACCTAGATGGGTGTCCATTGTTTCTTGGAGCAGGAAGATATTACAATAAGGGCAAAAACGAAACAAAAGCCTTTTGAGATGAAATTGAACTGCCTTAATCATTTCTGAGACCCGCTGTACTTTCTTTTCACGGAGACCGGATGCTCCTGGAATAGAATTCTGTAAGAAAAGAGCTCATTGTGTATCATCCGTCTTCGAGGAAAACGTCTCTCATGTGCATTTTTTGCCACCCTTTAATCGATATAGTCTTTTGATATCACCCGCTCAGAAGTGCCGGGGACGTTTGAAATTCGGACTCCGAACTTTTTGATCTATTTGGAACTACAATACATAATTGTAAATAATTTGGGAATAATCCACTATATAAATATTTTAGGCCCTTTCGGTAAGGATACTACGAACGGTAAATAAAAAGAGGTAAATAAAAACATGAGCATATTTCCTGAGTATAGCACTTATTTACCTTTTTGATGATAAATGAAGGAGAATATTTTCGTAGATACCTGCAAATTTATGGCTGTTTCCATATTTTAAAATTAAAGCAGTGACTTAATCAAAAATAGAAGAGTCGGACGCGGTTCGTTTAATCATGCCTTCGTATTGTTTAATTAACGTTGTTTCACTGTAGGAGACATACACAAAGTACACGTCTTTAAATGATTAAACCATGTCGATCTAGTAAAACCGGAGGCAGCTCTAAGCCGTTGGAACGGTTAACACCTTCCCATTTTGTTGTAATTAATTTGACAATTGCAAAATATTAATGAGTCGTTGAATTAAAAGCGTTGGTTGCAGTTCCTAAAACGTGACCACTGTACATTGTAAGACCGACGACGAGGATCGCGGGCAGTTCAGAACGGAGGAAGAGTGACTGCAGTTTACCGAATGCCGCGAAATGCGAATGTGTATTTTTTCTCTTGGTGGAGTGTTGGTCGTGAGCAGAAACGGCTGCAATCGTGTGGGAGCACTATAGCTGTAAGCATGGGTGCGGACGCGCGAAAATTGTGGGATAGAGACACGCATGAAGGCGAAAGAGAAATGACACTTCCGCGTGTAACAGTTCGATCCAATTATGTGCCATGCGAGTGGTTGAGAACATCCAGCAGGGTTCACTTGCCGCGGAGACGCGCGCTCTAGGTGGCGGAGGAAGCCATGGCGTTCTCGGCCGGCAGTTCGCCTCCTCTAAGTGGGTTTCTTTGTTTCACGTGCGTGTGTGAAAGGAGACTCTCTGCCCTCTTTCTTCCATTAAGAGCCACGTACAAAAACGCAAATAAAAGAACAAAAACGAATGACCAGATGCGTGGGAGGGGAGCCGGTTGTCCACTCCGATATCTTCGTGCGGATTTATTACAAAACCCACGGTCATCTTATTTTCATCTATTGTCAGCAGTGCTTACATAGAAGACAAAACATTTTCCATCAAAAAGATGAAATTATGCTGCTATAAAAAAAAATATTGTCACATTTTATTCATCTATTTTATCTTTCACAACGTCTGTGTATGATAAGGTTGCAGCCATGTAAGTCACCAGTTGTGATCATACATGCACCCAGTGGCGCCGACGCCATGAGGCCTGAGGGGGCCTGGGCCCCATTGAAAATTTGTCATGGGTGTGAGGAATAAATGTGTTAGGCTTGTCGATTTTCCCCGGGTTGTCCATATCGAGACTCGAGTAATCAGGGTTCTAATTTTGATCATATTACTCTTCTAAAATGCTTGAAAAACTTAAAACTAACTACTTATAAAATTTACCGGGGCAAGATCCCTGGTTTGGGCCCCCCAATATTTTTTTTGTAAATCTTTTTCCCTGCAAGTACCGTTCATAGCATCGCAAGAACCTAAAAGTAATATAAAGCGAATTATTGTAAAAGAAAGAAAGCAAGTGACTGGATATGTGGTAAGGGCACTGGTTGTCCACTCCGATATCTTCCAGCGGATTTATTCCAAAACGCATGGTCATCTTCATTTAATCTAATTCCAGAAATATGTACAAGGAATCGTTAGTTTAACCAGCCATATAGTTGCTCCAATTGCATTTTTTGAAAATTTAATGTAGATTTTTATGGTAGGTTTTGGGTAATTAGGAGATCCGCGATATTAAAAAAGTGTTGTAATCAACGATGGTCAATTCGAGAAGAACATCCACTGATAGAAAAGTCGAACCAAGAGATTGATTGAAGATGATTAGTTTTAATGATGTTGAAGTAATAGAAACTAGTGGTAAATTGTAATTCCCATAATTTAATTTTGACTCAAATAATCCCTCTTTTAATTTTTTTTTCAATTTCGGCAATTTGAGTACTTTCCCAGGAATAATATGATTATACATCCTTAATTTTTGTATAGTATCTAGGCAAAACCTGAAAAGTGTATTCATTGCCTACTGTGAATACATCTATATATATAATCGTGAAATTTTCATCTTCGTTTGCCGTCATATTTGAGAAAGGCTGGAGAGATGTTTTTTGCATTACGAAACTAACTTTGGGAAGGCGTTTTGCAGAGCGCTGGGAGTTTGCGAAAAAAACTGAAAGTGTGAATTATAAGATGGGTTTTAATTGAGTTTCGTTGGCATAAATCCTATCTTGCGCTGTTCGTTTCATTTTCTTATTTGGCTTTGACAAATTACTCCTCTTCGTTCCTTAAAGGGAGAAAATCTTGAAGGAAATGCGGAGGGTGGAACAAAAAGAGTGCCACTTTTTGAGTGACAAACGGGGCCCATTTTGGGAAGGATAAGTTGTTACACGGGGTCTTCTTTTCCACTCCAGAGTTAAGAGCGGAGAGTTAGGCGAAGCATGATTAAAGGGAGGGGGTGGTTTGAGTGTATTTGGGCAGCTTTCTTTCCGGATTACCCCTTCCCCCCACCTTTCTTGATCTTATATTTTTTTGCGAACTCCATGCCGCCTTGATGATATTTAATGAATAATGATAGTAATAATATAATTTATTGTTTACAGGTGATTACATCCAATTTGAAAATTGTATACAAACAGTAAAAGTTCAGCTCAGTGATTAGAAATTAGTTTAACATAATAAATTGAAATTTAAAAAAAATGAAAATGGGCAAGAAAGAGGTTACCAAATATTTTCCCTTTAAGAATAAAATTGATAGCATTTGCTTTTTGTATCCTGTATAATATTTACTATATTAATTAGATTTTAATGCCAAAATATAGATATAAATTGAATATTATTAAGAAAGGAGAATACACAATGAAAGAAAATATGCAACTCTACGCAAAACATGCATAAATGAATGCCCAGCATTGAAAAGGTCAATCGGTTTGGGCTTGTTAGGAAGTTAGACAGGTGAATGAGGAAATGCAGAGAAAAATTTACTTTGAGGAATATAAATGAACGAAAGTTCTACGGCCGTTAATCAGTTGAAAGAGATAAACTCCCCTTGGCCGGAATCTTTGGTGGGAGAGAAAAGGAGGAACGGGAAGATTGTATGATTTTGATCTACACGTAAATTTGTTACTTGGAGCAAAGCCGCGAGGAGAGGGAGAGTAAATTTTAAAATTTTGATTGTTTATCGCTTATTTCTTTAGTATGAGTGGGCAACTGGCGTAAGCGAAAGCTTCGAAAAATCTGAGTGATTGTGACCAGTGTGGAACTTTGTTTCCTTGGCAAACCTACTAAGTGAGTGAGTAAGCTTGCACGTCAGTATGTTTTATAATGTTGTTATTTTTAATTTCTGTATTTCACCCCATTGACATCTTGTCCAACTTCTCGAGGGCTCGTCCCTGATCATCCTTTCCCTTCCCACCCCCCCTTTTCGCCTTGCAAAGAGCCTTAGGAAATTTATTTATTTCAATTTGGACTGATAGTCGCATAATATGCTCAGAAGTCCACACCATCTTGTCCGCTATAGTCCACAAATTTCAATAGAACAGCTTAATAGGTTAACTGACTAAAGCACTTGATTGGAAATCGTGGTATTCGGCTTTGAATCCCGGCCAAGGTGAATAATATTTTCTCTGTGGAATGCTAAACCTGCTAGTCCATGATAAAAAACTACAAATAGTGATTTCCACAATTTGATATAAAACTCCACTACCGACCATGGCTTCGATATTCTATGTCATTTTTAAGGAAAATAACAAAGAAAAATTCCTTGGAAATTACATAGGATGTAAAAACCATGGTCGGTAGTGGAGCTTTATAATAGATTGTGGAAATTACCATTTGTTGTTTTTATCATGGATATATCGCATTTCCACCATGTGAAGCCTGAAACGATTTTATATATAAATGTGTCATCTTCACAGCCCGGAAATTTTAAGCGCGTCATGCATGTAATTTGCGAAATGACGCAATCCCAACGCCACTGAGAGAGCATAATGTGAGCATTTCGGGTCAACGAATGGCTCCTCACTGGTTTTCCCCATTTTTTATATCCCGTTCAAACGGGAGAAAGAAATTTCATCCGTGAAAACAGAGTTTTTCAATTACTAGCACGGGTTGAATAGCTGTTGGAGAGGTAGTTAATTAAAGGCTGTCGCTTATCTACAAATTGACGTTTTTGCTTTTTCTGCATCGTTATTTTTATGCTGTCAATGCTGTAGAATTTGTTTGCTACAGTGTTTTCCATGTTGCTCTCTCCTACTTACGATTTTGAGTATCTGTCGCTTTTTATAAATTTTTTCCTAGTTTAGTAAATTATTTTAGCTGTTATTTTTTAATATTGATCGTCTTCTAAGGGCTTCACTTGCAATGTCTCATTACCTTCCTTACATATTGCGGCTGAGCTTAAAGTCACTGAGTGCGTCCACCGGGTTGCGGATGGTGAGACGACCGCTAGAAATAGAGATAGTTGCAGTCCTCAAAGATACCAAATCTATCACTCTGACCTGAATTTTCTCCATGAATAGATATGTTGATGTGTACAATACCTTTTACGAAAAAATCAAAGAAAGAGCTCAATCGGTCCCAAAAATAAATAAGAACGAAAGTTCATCCCAAATTCCTGCCAAGGTGACTTGCGCGATTAAGGAATTCATGGCTACAATTATTCGTGTTATCTGACGCATTCATTGTCAATGAAGACACTCTATGAAGGACTGTTCTAGTACGTCACACCATGCCTGAAATAATCTTGTGCTTTCCTCTTTTCGGACTGCTTTTTTTCCCCTCTACTCAACGTGTGACCGCGATCAAGATCCAACTTCCACATTAAAGTTCGTGTTTTATAGCTCTCGAATTTCATCTGGATTTTACTGCTATCCAATTTTTGTGGACGATACTGCTTTCTCTGCGTCTGGAGAGTTCTGAGTGCGATCAAGGTGTTTTCCGTGACGCCTCGTGCTTGGAGCCGTGCGCTAATGGTTTCAACTCTCCTCGTTAGGAATTAGGACTGGGGTAATGTGCTCAGAATGAGGAAACGTGGGGAAAATATTTTATTTTCGCTCCAAGTTTTTCACCTCACGACTATCGGGGTGCCAGATGATAAACTCCCGGCTTGAGGAAACGAATCAATTGGAAAGTTAGATCGCACCAACAAGTGATGGGATTCATCGCTTGAAATCTCACCCCTTTTCGTGCCCATTGATTAATGTCTTTAATTTCCTACCTACCTCAGAGAAATTAACTTTAGCTGTTTTTACGGAGAAGATGAATGAATTAACGTGAATATTCTGTGTTGTCTAACGTTATGTTAGAAAATTGCATGAAGTAATTGAATAGAAATGTGCCGCATTCGTTATGCACAATATTTATGCTCAGGTTAATATATAATTTGCATTAATATTACAAAACTATAGCCTTACCCTATTCGACACCTTCATTCAATAAAATTATATGCCCGGAATTAATGTAAGCTCTTTAAATATATTCATTGCTTTTAAATGTGAACACATAAAATATTTCAATGCATCAACCCAATGCGTACCAATTCATAGGCATTTTTCAAAGTAATTGAAAGCAAAGGGAAATATAAGGGGATAGATCCCCTTATCCCTCCCCAATAGATCCCCCAAAGCCTCCGAGAAATAAAAAAATTATTTAAAAATATTGTCTAGATTTGATATGTAATAACTGTATAAAGTTATTACTTAAACTCTACTGAAAGTTAAATTTTAAGTGCCAAAATGATGTCCAGGCATGTCATTTTTCAAAAATTTTCCCAGACTCCCCGTTGCATGGGGTGGGTCGCCCCCAAAGGCCTCCTCATCCCCCCCAAAGCATAATCCTAGTCACGTCACTGTATTTAGTAACTATGTGCATCGAGTATTGAAATTAAAGATAGTTTCTCTTTTCTTCAAAACTTCAATGCGTACGACGCGTTTCGCCTCACAGAGACATCGTGTGGTACAAGTCATTTATGTTGATGAGAACGTGACATTTATACCTGTGAGGAAGGGATGGGGAGGGTTCGCTAATTTGAGGAAGGGGTGGTAAACAGGCGAATAGTAAGTGAAGCCTCTGAAGCAAAGTTTTATCCCCTTATCCCCCCATAGTTACTCCGCTGACTAAATGTATGCAATGATCGTATCCGGTGTAGTCATTGGAATTTATAGTTTCGTTGGTGGTTTTTTCTCCGCCTTTGTCGTATCACCTAGCTTTTTCATTCCGTTTTTCTCCGTCTCTGTTTGTTCTTCCCTTCACGGCCTTCTCCTCTCACTCTCCCGATCGCGGCAGCACGCCATCTTCCACGGGCACGGCGGAGAATTTAATTGAGCGGCTCATTTGTGGGTTCCAGAATTTTGAGTTGATTTATGTTCCTGCTCTTGGGAGAGCGCGAGAAAAATGGAGAAGGCGATTCGCGGACTGTAAGGGTGTGGAGTGCGGGACCATTCATCAGGTGGTCGAAAAAACCGGATGGGTTCCTAATTTTTTTTTTTTACGACCGTTTCGTTTTTGTTTTTTGGCCATATCTACCTGTGTGTGTTTGTATGTGTGCGTGTGAGAGCCTGAGCGAACGAACAAGCTTGTTTGTACCTTGAGGCTCTTCCACTCATTTCGGCTCACAAGAGTAACGCCCACTTGTATAATCATGGACGTTTTACTCGGGAAATAAATATGTCAGGCCTTCTGGTCGGTCGCCAAAGATGTTTGGGTACAATTCGCCTGCCGGTCGTTGCCTTTTGTCAATCGCGAGGTTGGAGTCACCATGTCCGCTTTGCATTGGAAACTTGCATAGGCGTTATCTGCAACCGATTGTGTGAAGAGATGTCTACGTGGAGTGACAGCTTGTCAATTTCTAAATTGCCTTCTAGGGCCTCGGGATCGGTGGAATGGGTCTTGTCGTCAAGTGGATACAATATATTCGAGTTAGCAATCCCAATACAATCGCGATACTGCAGACAGTCCATTATAATATTTTTCTAATGTTTACATTTTTTGTACATATGAGCACAGACACAACAAAATGTAGCTTTTACATTATTTATTATGGAATCCTTAAACCTGTGGGATCATTAAAAAACATTGTGTAAAGGGCATTAGTTTTAATAATTTCAAAGAACGTATGGTTAATTTATCGATGCCTGGAAAATTTTTAACAAACGCCAACGAATTTGTTATTAACTCAGCCGTTTACGGTAAAACTAGATAACTTTTTTTTTTTAGTTTTATCGTTTTAATTTTTTGGAATAAATATGAGGATATGAAGATGATGTATGGATGTATGAATTCTGCAAATGGAACAATCATGCGGTGGATATGGTAGACCTGAAAATTTTGCATGTATCAACTATTTGTTTATACCGCTCCCTATATTTTTAGTTTTTTGAAGCCCAGCAGGAAGGAAAATTTTTATTTTTATGAGGAGAGTTCATATATAATTTCCCGATTTTTACTTAATTTTTTTATCGTGGTAATAGGAGACCATGATTTTTGATGTGTTTTTTTTAGATTTCTGTATTTCAATGCGGAAAAAGATGTACATAAATTTATTGCATAATTATTCCATAGTTAAAATTTCGTATATCATCGATTTATTTATTATCAAAGTTCATCATTTCCTTTTTTAAGTGAAAAAATGAGAATGATTTTTTTTGTAAAGGATTCGAGTTGGTAGGGGAATGTGAAATCTGTGGTCATCTGCCATGTATAAGATTTACGGGCTTACTCTCAGGAACCTATGGAACGCCTCAGAAGTGGAAAAGTGCTCAGTGGAAAAATCGTCGGCCCTTCCTTCTTTGGCAGAGGCGGCTTCTATCTTATCAGAGGCCCTAAACTTTTCTTTTGATGGGGCGCAGCCTTTTCTCTTCGTCAGGTGGTTCATTCTTCGCGGCCCATTCCTCTTATCTTACTCTCTCTCATTCGGGTGACCTCGTTATGCTTGTTTTTCGAGATCTGGTATTTCCGGCACCAGTGCGTAAAAAATATCTGAGATCATCAGGAGATTAGTAATTCCTTCGTTCTTGAATTTTTCCGCATTTTTGAATAGCAGATAGAGATAAAAAGATTGCGGGGAATGCAATATGGCCCCCTACGGTGGAAATTTTTATCTTTTACATTTTAATTGGATCAAATGATAATTTTTTGAATTAATTGTGCCTGAAGCTGAATTTAAAAAAAACTATCATAGAGGTGATATTTTCTGAGGCAATCAAAGTCATATCTCCTAAATATGAGTATTATAAACATTCTTTAAGCCAAATCATTTAGTTTAAATCATCAAAGTAGGTTAGACTATTTCCATTAAAACTCTACTTTTCCCGTTGAAAGCCTGATAAAATGTCATTTTAAAATTAGACGTACTGAAGAATCAAAATCCCCAAATATGTTTTTTCATTTTCCTTCGTGGATTGGGGAATAAAATTGAAACGATAGCTTTAGCGAGCGTTTCCCTAAACCATATTTAAGTACAAACACGAGAGTTCTGGCGAAGTCATAAATATGTTTCAATATAAAAAATATTCATAGAAATGAATTATTTACCATTTTAAAATATGCGGGAATTCGTCTATTGTAGTTTAGATTTTAATAATTTTACCATTAAATTCAAAAATTATAATTGTGATCGCCTTCATTGTAAAGTCATTTCCCTATTACACTATTTCATTCAAAGTTCCATTCCAATTGAATCTGCGAATGCATGCCTCCCGTGCGAGTGTTGAACCGAGCGTTCCGCAAGTCTTGAATTCATGTCGAAGCTACAGTAAAGAGAGGCGAATAGATGCTTAGAATTTATCATGGAATCCTATTAAATCGAGTGTCTTATTGCTTTGACACCGACTGGTAAAGTGCTCTCCCAACCTCACATAAAATTCTTTCCTCAAGCTGGTTTTGTTGTAGACAGAATGAATTATTTTTTTCATAATTTATTTTACGCCGATTTCATTCATTTTCCAGGATAGGGAAGAAGCTAAGGACTCCTTCAAGAGAGCCACTAAGTTTTCAGCCGCCTTCGTCATTCAAGAGAGATTTCCTCTCTTGATAGACCCTTGGACTCGCAATTTAATGCGGCCCACTTCTTCGTCGACAAGGCAAATTACATATCTTTCCTGAGAGCCCAAATAAGTGGATAGAGGATAAAGACCATAAGACCGACTGAAGTGGTCTGGAAGTGAGGTAAGTGCTTTTTTCTCAAATTTTGCTCACGCATAACTGTAACAGCCCATGGAAACATTTCAATCTCATGCATCGTGCTTAATAGTGTGGGAGGCATCATGTTGCGAAGGATTCTAGACGGGTTTACACGCGATAAGCTGCTTTACTGCACCTATTTTCCTTCGATGAGATCACGCTATTCTGATTTCATATCCCTACTCCAGTTCCCGGATTAGCTCGACCAATTTCCAGAGAGTAATCTTAATCGAGCGAAAATGAAAGGGAGCTGCCCTCATGAGGTCGGATTGTCAATTCCGATTCGTTCAAGCCGGCCGATGAATGAATGCAACGAGGGACCGTTTTCCCTATTCCGGAGAATTACAGCCCATTAGGCTTTTGAAATCGTCTGCGGGGCACGCGCTTGTCAAATCTCATTCGCGCGCCTGACAAGCTGTGGGCTCCCTAAAAAAACTCCTTTCCGGAGCCGTGTCGATTAAGGAGACGGGAATATCAGCGAATCGGAAAATGAAGTTTTCAATTTGTCAGGCCGGGTGTTGATTGAGAGACAGAGAGAGCACCCCCTCCTCCTACCTTACATCGGTTGGATGTATCTAATGCAGGTCATTCTAGGTGGGCTTAAGGAATGCGGAAGGAGTGATGGGAAAGGCATATTCAGTCAATTAAATCACATTACACCTCGGCTCCGGAGCGAGGAAGATGGCAGCAGAGCTTTTTCTTCTGCCTTCCCATTCGCGCGTTGAAGTCTCCGTCTCTCTCTCTCTCTCACACGCACGACGCGGCGTTTACGTCACTGCTTGCTTCAGGCAACCGTTCCTTTGCATAGTCTGTGTTGTTCCTCATGGCGAAAAATGTGCTTCATTTCATTTCAAGTTAGATAGGGACAGTTTGCTGCAGATTTAATCTCAGGCTTAGTCAGTGCCTCATCTGTAGACCCCTGTTCCAGCTTGGGCCGTAGCTATCCTACCCCTATACTTTGGTTCTTGGTTCAATTATCAATTAAGCTCCTAAACTGACAACTTTTAAGCTCAAGGAAAGTGATTTTTCGATTGCTTTGCATTATTGGAATAGAGTATCAGTTAAGTATTGTGTCCGATGCATCACCAAATTTGCCTTTTAATGATGCTCAAGGCTGATAAAAGGCTGTATTGGTTTATTTTTTATGTTAATTACTACTCATAAAGCCTTGCTTAATTACAACCGTTTCAGTCAGATCGGTTTATGAGAAGTATGTTAAATGAAAATTATAGTAATTTCCACGATTATTGTTGCTAATGAGAAGCCATAAAAGTAATGCTTCACATTTTTCTACCTTTAAGCGTAACTCTTAAGAACTTTATCCGCTTTTTCTCGCTCTATGCTTTTCTTTTACGTATGCTTATACTGCATAAATTTTATTTTTTCATAAAAAAAGAAAAATAACTTTGTTAAAACTGTTATAAATACACTTTTAGGTATATTTCACGAATTTTTGAAATAAGAAGAAATGCATTCATGATTTTGACAAGAAGCCAGTTACTAATGCTATTTAAAACAATCTAATATTACCCCAGGATCATCATTTGTAACATTTTATCCTATATTTTTATATGGGAAGCTAAATTCTCATGAAAAATTGTCCATTTTATAAAAAAAATTAACATCAACTACTGCTTTCTTAAATATTAGTAGTGCAGGAGCATATGCCCCACTGATGCAAATGAATGCAATGACTGGAACCCATTAATTGTCGCTTTCTGTATTTAAATTAAGTCATTCATGGTAATTAATTACTACGGTCCTCGGGACCATCACCGCTGATCCCCGGAGAATTAAAAGTACCGTTTAATTTCAAGAATACCTCGTGACTGTGTGGATTTCATGGCTCGCATATCAAATTCTAAAGAATATCTTGATTAACCTTTGGCCAATTATTCAGAGTGAGCATCCATATGCCGTGGTAAGAAGTCGTACATAACTGCGTCGAATAAAATATACTCGGGCCGCATGCCCTGATCATCCCATCGCGCGTCGGCTGAAAATTAGTGCTTGGGCATTTCAACATTACTTTGGCTTCACGTGGGTCGTTTCGGCCGGGAAAGGGATGTCCAGCGAAGAATCAGGATTGGCCGAAGAAGGGAAAAGAAGATGGCGCGGAAGCTGATATTCCCTGATTAAGCTGATATGTGACATGAAACATAATCACATGTTTAGCAAGTTCCACAATATTAAAAAAAAATAAGTCTGACCCAGCTTTCGGCACTGTACTCTATGTCTATCTTTGAGAATGTAATCGTGTACTTACAGTACCGAGCTCTGGGACTATTTTCAGCAACATGTCCTTTTGGATTGTCAATATGATTCCCCATGCTAAGTTTAGTCTACCCTATTGTGTCGGATGCATCACCAAATTTGCCATTTTATGATGCTCTAGGCTGCTAAAATGCTGTGTATGTTTATTACTACTCAAATAGCCTTATATATTAGGTTTAATTAATTATGGTGATCAGTTCATTTTCCCGTGAAATTCGTATCGCTTTACCGCCAGCGTCGCGAGTGGCGACTTCCGCAAACTCATTTAAATGCACGGTACGTGACAGCACATTTAGAGGCCGGCTGGAGAATCCTATATTGTAATATCCATGTTTTATTCCTTTGCAAGGAAGGAGCCGCGCTCTTTTGACATCAGTGGGTCTCTCCCTGTTGGGAAGCTGGGTAGTGGGCTGCCACGCGTGTATTTCCCCTCACCATCACTTGGTGGAGGGAAAGATTAAAATAAAAAAGAATCGAAAAAAAAAAGAACAGGATCGCCCACGGTTTCGGGTTCTTGCCCGAGTCAACGGTGAGAAGGAAAGGAGATGGATACATTTAAAGCGTATGGGAAACGTCCGTTGGGAGAAAAATCACCCGGTCACACCTTTTTTAATGGATCCTTCCATTTCGTGAGACACGCGAATTAATATTTCTCATCCGACTCTTATTCCCTTTACTGGCCAGAAAACTCACACAGCCTCCATCCCCGTTCTAAATCAAAGTGGTTTATTTGATTTTCCGCTTGAACCCATTTTCCAATTATTTTCGGTCGCTTTTCTTGGGTAGGTCAAACCCCTGCTGACCTGAATGCGTATACCTCACGATTTATACGCTGTGGTTACGATTTTACAATTTATTTGTGCGGAATATACTTCAGCACGCGTGAAATAATTATCTTCAGTTATTACTTTCATCCCATGTGAGACAGAACACGAGTTCTGTTTTCAAATAAATTGTGACTTAACGAATTTGGATTTATTTTTGTTAGTTTTGCCGGTCATAAGATAATTAAATACAAATTTCCTCGCGTTTATTCAGAGAGTACCATTGCTTTCACCTTACTATATTCATAGCAATATGAACCTCAGCGCACATCATGTTACTCTGTTCTACATGTATGATTTTATCAACTCTTAGCCCCAATCAGGGCCATAAACCAGAACATACTTTTTTCTCGAGGAAATGAAGAATCCCTTCACCCCAAAGGCACGTATCCCCCCAGGAGTTTAAAAAATATACGAGATTTTTAATACAAATATGAACAAAATTTTATATTTTCATATAAAAGTTATAAATATTTACATATTAATAAATTTTATAATAAAATCAAGAGTATACTTCGAATAGTAATAGTTGCAAGTAGTTTTTACTCCAAAATATGAGTCGACCAGTTTATGAATTTGCCAGTCAGAACGTGGTGGCCCCAGGAAAAAATCCTGGATCCGTCCTTGCTCCACGCTGCTCAGTGTTAGGTGTAAGTAAGCCACTGATCTAATATTCTGTTGATAATAAATGTTGTAGACTCATCCTCGTGGTATTTTAAATTGATTAATTTAGGTTCAACGCCTGCCTTAAAGCACCGCAAAGTTCACGAGGATGATGGCATTTTATCTATATCTATGTGTCATATAAAATTTTTCCTTAGCTTTTGAGATTATAACGAATAGTTTGCCCGGAGATTGTGGTTAATTTTTATTCATAATTTATTTTTTATTGGTGTGTGCAGATAATCTTAATCCGTTAAGGTGGCGATGATTAAGAATCTCTTTCTCTGAATTTTTTTTAGTTTACGTGCTCTAGGGCTGAATAAATTAATACATGGGCGATGAACATATAATTAAAATTCATTAACCCTTTCAATAGGCTTGAATCAAGTTTTACCTAAGACCCTGCGGCTTTGTTTTTACCCATGGAAAAGTTATCATCTTATCTGATGCGAAGGTAAGAGAAAAAACTAGTGGTCAATACGTGAACCCTTTTCAAATATAATGCTGTAGAATGAAATCGGACTTCTCATGTTTTTTTTCGAAAATAATGCTTTTTATAATGTCAGTCAAATTGTTGTCAATCATTATTCAAATATTTTTAAAATTAAATTTTTGCAAATGGGAAGTTTATATTTGGATCATACCAGTGTGAATTAGATTGGCTTTAACAGGATGAGAATTTTTTAAAAGATTTCGTTTAGTAATCCGCACATATGCTTGTAAAATTTAATTGTCTTTGATAAACTGAGAGTCATTTACCATAAATATGTTTCTTGGACAAAAGAGGATATTTATTCAGTGAGGCAGCGGTTTCAATGTATAAAAAAACCTTCTTCCGACTTAGAGTAAAAACTGAATAAAATATTATCTTATACCCTCAGCGATATGTCGACTCACACATCCCCTCTTATTTTCCAAAAGTATTACCTTTACAGTCGAGCATTTCGGACCTGGCCACATGGGGTGAAAGTTGGAGTGGTCGAAGAGGGTTGATTACCCGAGGGAAATGAGACCACCCCATTTCACAGATCTTTTCCATGGGACTATGAGCCTAACCGTTGCGAATTTGCACGATGACCGCTTAAAGTAATTGGTATTTCCGAGAGCAGGAGAGCGACGTGGTTGCAGCCGAGCGAGAAGCGACACAAAAGACGCCCGCGCGAAGGATGTCGGTCGGCTTCCTGAACTTCCCGCCTCGCTTTGGAAGGCGCCGTGGGACATTCTGCACCGCCAGGAGCTCAAACCGAAAAGGAATTCTCATTCACTCACACCTCGCGCTCTGAAAGGCGCCTTTGAGAGCTTTTTCTCCCTCCGAGATTTTGATAGCGGAAATTAAATGGCCGTGTGTTGAGGGATCCCCCCCCCCCCCCGAAAATAATCGCGTCTTGCGTGACCCGGAACACCAAGTTCCCCATCTTCTTATTTTTTCTCTCAGCAGCCTACATAAAAATGTAAAGAAAGGATAAAAATAGGGACGGACGGGGTGAGATATTCAGCTGTTAGTCCAGGACACTCTCGCACTAGGGGTGGAGCAACATAAAAACCTCTCGCAAAATGTCAAATTGGCGTAGGGATCAATGGATCTTACGATCACGTCCTCCTAAATGCGAAAGATCGAGCAGATTTTTTTTTCGTACACTGCAATTGGTAACCGTTAGGTCTCCAATCCTATCTTTATTTCCATTAAGTTTTTGGAGTCACCACTGGCATTTGAGTGCTAAAATAGATGTACATAGTATACGATTTAATCGTTCACTCACCCAGGGACAATGATAACCTCTGAATTGGGAGAGGTTTGGGTCGAATGGAAACTCGCATAAAAACTGTAATTTGTGAGTATTGATGGTGGATTCCAAATTAGGGAAGGCAACTGGGCCGGGAATTGAATTCGAAAATATATATATACATTTATTACAGGTCCAGTAGATGGTGGATGATTTTTTTTCTCGTTTAGAATCATGAAATTTGCGGATCTAGACATCAGATATGGGGATTCCGTTCAGGTTTGTTCTGTATCTCATCAAACCATCCTTTCAGATTCCAGCAGATTCGAAAGTATTTTCTATTGAAGGCAATCTCAATCAGTTCCGTGAATTAGAAGACGTACGTGCAACTGCCATGTGCACAAATACTACGACGAAATTATTACCTCTTATCATTCTTGTGATGCTCTTATTACTAAATTACAATTTTTAATATAGCTACTAATTTTTTTTTCCTCGAAAGTCACTTTCATATTTGTTGTATTACTTTTACTAGGTCAATTTAGTTTTGGGGATAAATATTCTGAGCTAATTTCATGAAAATAGGAATGTCATACTGTGTCTGAGTAATAATTGCTTATTTAATGTTCTCAAATTGACAGCATTGTTCTCAGGTACTGTCTAACTTTACTCAGTTTTAAATCCATTTTTAGAAAAGTTAACTTCATGTTTCTTGGTGCCAGACAACTTCTTCCTGGATTCAGGTGTTTTTCAGACACTCTTTTTATAATGAGTCGTACATAATCCAGGATTTTGCAGATACAATTTTTTTATTTAAACGCAAGGTGTACCATTAATGAAACAAGAAAAATGTAAAAAATACGCCCGAGCAAATTCTAGTGGCTGCAACACTTCCGCGACTTCTCTGCATTCTTCACCGTTGTCCGAAAATATTCGGAAGTTGAAAATAGGTGACAGGGATCTTCGGAGCGTAATGAGGACTTGCTTCGAGAAGCGGAACTAATTCAATAAAGAGAGCGACCAGCATATTTCCCCACCCGCCCCTCCCTTCTTTTCAACCCCTCCTCCACCCACTCCAACCCCTCCCACTGTCATTCAAAGGACGTTCCTCCCCACCCATCGCCCCTCTCCCTCATCCCATGCCATCAACAGTTTCCTCCTCTCCGCCATCTCGTCGTATAAGCTTTCTACATATGCTTTCTCCGGCCTCCCTCAACTTTCATCTAAACGGAATTTTTAATTGGACAGCGTTTCGTTGGTTGTAGTGCTTAAAAGGGTGAAAGTTAAGGCAGAATGAAAAGACCGCTCTGCGCGCTTCAAGACGTGCGCAACTTTTTTTTTGGTGTGGCTGGCCCCTTTCCTAAGGATGAACCCTAACTAACTTCGAGGGTACACACGTTATTATTAAATGAAGTCATTAAGTGGATTCCGCTCGAAACGTTTTTCAGATGAACCAGTTCGGCTAGTTAGTGAAATGTGGTGATTGAAAAACTTAGGTTTCGTTTTATGTTGATTGATTAGGCCTTTGAGCTTTTAATAGCCGCAAACTTTCCTGGACTCACTGGATGGTCGCTGATTAAGCTACTTTTATAGCCATGGTGCTCGTAAATGTTTATTTTGGCAATTTTTGTCCGAAAATTTCTTAAACCGCGACTCTCCCAAGCATATATTCATCAGAAATTTTGAGTCCAACATTCGATGTGTTGTACTGGTTGAACATACCGTTAAAAAATGATTTTTAATCATTTAGTAAGTAGCATTTTGAATTTTGTCTGAGCGGAGTGGGGACTTGTATGGCCTTTAAAGTTTATTTTCAATTAGGCCATCGAGTTTCAACGAGCATAATCAAAACATTCCACTCAAATGACATCCACGTCAATAGTTGTAAAGCTTTAGCGGCACTATTGCGAGATTAAGCTGTCAAAAGAAGCTTATCACCAAATTATAAGTCCAGAATTGAAACCATCGGACTGTTCGGAAATGGCTAAGCAATTATATTTCATTATACAACAACAGAAACTTAATATACGTAGATTATTCAACAGCCTTTAAAAATTCAAAACCTGACCCATTGTCTTAAACCTGGGTCCAAAATTCGGTTATAATTGTTGGTGTGCAAAGTAATACCCGCCACGCCGATTCAAGAGACGGAGATACGAACTGCATCGAAGCACGTTGTAATTAAACCTTTACCGTGGAAATTTTTTAGTTTGTTGAAGTCTGAAAACACTCTACCTGATAGAAGAATCTTTGAACAAGTAACAAAAAAAGATTGGTGGAGCGGAAGTGATGGCAACTCATTTTTGCCCACATAAATATCTGCTGCGATTTTGAAGATATTTACCTGCTTTGCTCCTATAGTCGTCTCACGTTATCCTTTATGAATATTTCGGTGATGCATTCATCAAACCGTTTTCTCGGAATTACCAGCGGCCACATGACTATACTGGGCGGTAACGTGTCAAAATTTTATGGGATGCATTTTCTACCAGCATAATAAAAGGATTAAATCTTCACGGAAAGCATAGTTATGGCTTAAGGGAGGTTGAACGTTACTTTTTACTTCTATCATATGTTGCTACGTATTTATCGAGAGAAAGCGTCCATATTTAGATTGCGATTAGCACCCTTCCCTTTTAGCAATGAGAATTATTTTTAACATCTTCATAAATAAAATTATAGGATGATTAGGTTAACAAAGCATTAATCAGCATGTTGGTGGTGTTTTTCGGAAATTACTGCGTAGGTAAAATTTTCACACTCAACGTTTCACTCCTCCTACTGGGAGCGTTATCAAGAGAATGGGAGGGAAACCGTTCTCGTCCCGAGCTTATATATGTTTCGTTAACCCATTGTTAACCCGATTTTGGATTTTCGCGGAAGGCGATAGCCGTTGGTCATTATATTGGGCCAGGAACCCTCTCCATATGCGGCTGAGGTTATATCCATCCTCCCTATTGAAATTGTTTGGCCTTTTCGCTATCTCGACGTATTCAAGTATAAGACGCAGATGATATTCTTCCGTCTTCGCCAATACCCGTGTAGCGTTAAACATTATTTTATGCCCAGGGCTGGAAACAAACAGCATATTTGTGACAATTTGACTAGAAAATAGTGCGCAAATTTTCATGAAGAGCCACGCATGCTCAGAATGGTAGGCTGTAGCCATGTGACTACAGTGGGTGGAAATGTGTTAACTGTGCGGGATTTTTTGGCGACAAACACTCTGGCCTCGTCGACAATACGGTTTCTGTATTTATTTGGGTGTGATTTTCTGTTGTTTTTTTTTTTGGAAAGGGGAGCGACTGTTGTGGCTCTCTCCTTGTAGACATGGGATGCGATGACGTCCCGCCTTGGTCGCTTATTCGTCAGGTGGATGCTAAGGTGGAGAAATGCATGGTATCGGGACAGGGTGGGAGGTGAGTAAGATGGGTCGAAGGGAAACAAAACGCCCATTGTTGTACCGTGGGACAATGCGGTCGGCTTTACTGGACTCGGCGAGGCGAAACAAACGGTTTTGGTTTAATCACAGAAAGCATTCCATCCCCTCCTCACTTCCTAGCGGACACCCATTCTTCATTTCGCGCCTTCCCGACTGTTTTCCAAAGAAAGACTGAGAATGAATGCCGACTGCGGCGTGGCGGTGTGATATCTGAAGCGATGAACTTGTGCCGCAAAGGGGTGAATTTCTCGAGTGAAACTGAATAGAGTCAAGATTCCGTATTCTTTTAGTAATGACCTCAAGATGGGAAGGTATCGCGACTTCTTGAATATCTCGGTCGAGAGAGCGATCATGGGAATTACCCTGTTAAGGCCTGAAGTATCTTTGTCGGTGTGGAGTAATAGTAAATTATACATACTACATTTTCGCCACTTCGAAATAATCACATATAAAGCGTAGGTACGTGATAAGATATTAGCCATTAATATTTTAAAATCTAGGTGTAACGGCGCTATTCTAGGTATTCGTCGTTATTGGTTTAAATGGTTTGGAGAGTCTTTCTTTATACCTGCCACCACCTGCTCTCCTTCGAGGGATTCAATCATGCCGCTTTTCATTTTAAAAATTGTAAAAGAATGCCATGAAATAGCTGAAACATATTGCTGCTCATTTTGGTTGTCATGTCTTTAACACCTTATTTAATAGTTAGGAAAGTATTTTTTCGAGTAATTAACAATCAGTGCTCGACGAAGAATTCTTTTGCAACAATTTGGAGATAAAGCTCCTCTGAGAGTTTTGCCTATATATTACGTATTGGAGATTTTAACCACTTTTTCAGAACCTCAAAGGCATTTACCTTGATTAGTCGTAGGATTATTTTATTTAGTTACGTTTTGTGTTGTAAATATTTCCCTTCGTTCAAAAATCCATCAAATTACTTAAATTCTGACATTTGTTTTTTCCATTAATACAAAACCGTTGAACATTCATTATTAAAATATGCCCTGCGTTATTTTTTCTCCAGCCCTGCTTCTGTTTTTAGGGAGAAATTATTCCCAACTAACCGCAGTAGAATTGTTTTAAGCCGTTCTCTTTCCCATGCGTGTTAGCATCATAAAATTAATGTACTAAATGAAGATCCATCACAAACTCAGCCTTTTTCAATTACCAAGACTTCGGTTCATTTCTCATCTCCTCCGCTCGTTTCTTAGGCCTCTATTCTATTCCGTATTCACCTCCGCCATATTTCTCTCCCCACCTCTCACTACCATGGTCTTCCGCAAACAATGCTTTAAGTGGAACAGGCTGAAGAATATTTTTCTTTCGGCCGAAGTCTTCTCATGCTTCGCAGGTTTCCCATTCTCAATGAAGATATTATTCTTTGGCTGCTTGGACCGCCTTCATATCTCATTCCGTTGGCTTGCATATTAAGGCCCTTTCCTCCGCTCTGGCGTAATCTTAATTAAGGGTGGAATGAGAATGAGGATGAAAGAATCCATGGGTGGTGGGAGTGGGTCAGAGCTTTGCATTGACCAAAGGATGGCCCGAGACGATGATATATGGCTTATGCACTGTCCACGCTTGGCTCGTATAAAAAAACTAGTTCTATGGGGTGTTGACTGAAAAATTGAGGTTATATGTTAAGCTTAATTATGACCGAAGTAAGTGGAAAGGCATATTTTTTTAAAACTTTTTATTTACTTAAATTAAAAAAGATAACTTAGCGGTAGAGTTTCTTCGTACCTAAAATGGTCAAATTTGAATGTATAAATATGAAAATCATCTGAAAGAATGTATTCAAATACTAGACTTGACGCATGTTTTTAATGTATTTGTTAAACTATTTGCGGACGAAGAGAACCACATGTACTGAGATATTCTCTTTGTCCCGCAGTACATCTCGGTTGTGACTTGAGGAATAATTTTACTCATTTTTATCTGCCACGTTCTTCACTGAAAAACTTTTCATACTGAACTTACTTGCTTAATTTTTTTCTTTTAAATTATTCTCTGATTGAGAATGGTACTGATTACAGAATCGGATAGATACTGGAAATATATCTTGGAACGAGTCTAAGCAAATGCTTAGAATGTAACCACCATGCTTTCCAGTTGCTCGTAATGTGAAATTGATATCAATTCTTTAATTGTATCTTAATTGATTGATGTTAATCCTTTAATTGTAATTAACTGTAATTCTTTTTAGTCCTCCGCGAAAATGTGCTGATTTTCTGAGAAGTGCTCAAGTGTTTTCTTTGACATCCTTATTGAGCTACACACGGCCGAGAAGGGGTAACAAGATTAAACATTCACATTCTCTCTGGTATATTTTTCATTTAGTAAGGCAAGGTGCTGTTTCCACCAGGCGACAGATGAGGCATTCTTTTCTGCTTTGTGTAAACTCTCTGTTGGTAACGAGTGTTAAACTCCACTCAAAGAGCTTCTACATTGAGGATTTTACTCGCTAAAGATGAGGTTGTGTATGCCAACTCCTCTTTTCCATAGACTCGGAATTCTGGTGGACCTGTGAAAGCGAGTTGAGATAGCGCTGTTCGACATATGTTTTCGCCACGCTCCACTTCGGCGGATCAGTCGCACTTCTAGTCACTCTCGTCTTGGGTCCTTGAATAACGCCTGTCTTCAAAACCTTCTTGAAAATCGTGAAAATCTTCGCTTTAGCTTGAGGAAAGTAGCTCTACCATTATTTCTTTTCATCTCTTCTGAGTCAGATTTCGACGCGGTTGCTTACCGTGACGAATATTTCGAATCGTCCGGAATAATCTATTTCTTGCTGGGATCGCGTTGAGTGACACCCAATTGATGGGATGTGTCTCCGACCCACTTGGAAGCGCTTCCTTGTTGCTGCTAGCTTGCTGATGTTGCAGCGAAGTTCTCTTATTTTCTATGGCGCAGGAATTTTTATCTGGGGCGAGAAAACTTTGGACATGTCCCGCAACTCGGTGGAAGAATGATTCTTTTTTTTACCGGCCGTACTCAAAAGTGGCTTGAAGTCTTTTTTTTTACTCGTAATGAATTTTTCGGACAATGAAGAAAGAAATTAATTGCGGATGTGCAACCTGTGTATACCGTGTGAATCAATTTTTTTTGCGCTCAGGCGGCTAAATGTGAAAGAAGTCCATCTCCTGCCCTCTTTTTCGTTCTCATCAAGTTCTCTTTTGCGGAAATCTCATCCGAGAAATTTCTTGCTTCTGGAAACTAATTAACAGGACCGAGTGAATTAGTAATAAATATAAGAAATAAAGCGTGTATGCGTGGTATTTCATCATGAAAACTTTTTATTTTTATTAAGATAAATAATTAATGTTTATTTTAATGCACCGTAATAAGTTTTATTATTATCCCTCCGTAATAATAATATCAAAGTCCAATTTTGGCCGTGGAATATTTAATAACGATTTGCGTCCTCAAAGTTAGTTGTACTGATAATGTAAAAGCCCAATTTAGGTCTTGGAATACTTGATGACAGAGGGATTTGAGTGCTCAAAGTCAGTTCTCGCTGCCTTCGCTTCTAATCAATGACTTGTTTGTTTATGAACTGTAAGCAGTGTTATGTTAAATAAACACATATGAGGTCGCTATCGAAAACTGGCGGTGCGGCAAATTGTCTGTGGCCCTTCCCTCGTCAAATTTTTTGACGTACAGCATTCGTGATGGAACAGGTGTCTCTGGAGTCGGCGGCTGCGAGAGATGGAACGCGTATTAAAAATTCGCGGCGGGTGCGGTCATGCAAATGACCCTTGTCTCCCTCCTCCACCAAGCTTCATCGCCAGCGCAACGAGACACAGTGCATGACTAAGCCGTCCCAAGGAGTGTAGTGAGTGACGGAAAAAAGGACCCTTCAAACACTCGGGGAAGAGGCGGTAGTACACTCTTTGCCGCTCCCTCAGTAGTCATTCCGCGCTTCGTTGTGTGCCCAAGGGGTTTGGTCGGCTGAGGATGACGGTGGTCCGTAGATGGCAACGGATATTTATCGCTAGGGGTGGGGACGCTGTGATGTGCAATCCGTTATTCGCATGGTGAAATATCAGTCTTAATCGAAGACGAAAAGGGGACATCTTGGGTTTTAATAAATGAACTCTTCATTCATGAAGCTAACGTGCAATTAGCTTCAATCATCCCTTTCCTGTCAGAAAACACGTCGAACTGTGGAAAGTTTATTGGCTGTGACATTTTCTTTTCATTGAAAAAAATGCTGATTATAGAGAAGCTTACACGTTTACGAAATTTAGTAATTCTAGCAATTTTTATTAGAGGTAAAATTCTTTTTATTTTGAGGTTTAAATGCGCAGAAAAACCTGGATTTACTCTTAAGCAGATGTTAACTGAAGTTAAAATTGATTCATAAGGTCTTTTCTCATTATAAGCTTTTATTTTGGCTGACACGCGCAGACTTTTGAGATATTTTGGAGGGACGTTTTAAGCAAATATTTTGTAATACTATTCCAATAAAATATGTTCAATTTTAATATTAATAAAGATTCAAGTTTCTGAGGTCTCAATATTACACAAAGAAACAGAGTTTTCTGGTTTTCGTAGCTATAACTTCAGGATAATTTATTTGCTCTAAGATTTCATGTGATGAAATTTGAGTTGATTGAGCCGCAATCATATGGCATGTAAGTACATATAACGAAGTGTAATCACGGCTTTAATTAAACCTTTCAAACTATCGCTGAAAATCAAATCAGGGAATTGGTTTAACGGACATTTCTATGGTGTTTTCTTTTGCAATCTAATCTTCAAAGCAACAGACTAACAGTTGTAAACATGATCTATACCCTAATTTTCAAGTCTGGCATGCCTTAAAATAAGTCCCGTTTTTGACGAAAAGGATCTTATCATAAGTGTTTAGGCAATTTTCGACCTAGTCAAACCACAGTCAGTTTCTTTCATTATAGCTTTAGTCGATGGGCAGATATTCAGTGCAATAAATTGTCCAGAGAAGAACCGAAAGAACAGACACAAAAACTCCACGGATTGGTCAAATTGTATGAGTCTACGAGTATCCTTTCTCTTGGTCCACTTTCGCTCGAATTGTACCGAAGTCTTAAAATTTCTGCGTGCCAAAAAAAAATCCCTACTCCCACGGTCAACAGTCGTGGAAAAAACTTCTCAATGAGATATTGCAACCACGGAGCTTTGAAGCACCACATTCTCATATTCCGAAAGTAATGAGTGAAGAATGCCTTGGAGACCACTGATTTCTTGTTGGTAGCAAGTGGAATTAAGAACCAGGAAAGCGAGCAAGACATTTTCACTAATGCCGCAATTTTATGCCAAGCCAAAAATTCTGAATCAAAATATAATGTGTGGGTTTTTATGGAACTAGATCATGCTTCTGATTTTCTCGTTTAGTTTTATTCAGTTCAATTTCCTCAAGAAAACAAGAAACATGCTTTTGGAATGTGAAGGCCATTTCTTTGGCATGAAGCAAGTAATTTTGAGTCAAGCCGTTGCAACAGTTTTTTGAGATCCAGGAAAACTTGGCAGCAAGCAATATAACATTCTTCAAATTATTTCATCTGGAAATGCAATTCCACTTGAGATCAGCAAAAGAATCATTACATATTTTACTTGCTTCTAACCCTAATTCAATGATTAAGCTATCAGTGATATTTCCCAATAGTTTATGTAGAAATATCAATTTTCATTAAAATGTTTTGCTGCGCTGAAAATTTATTGCGCTTTCGAAGATTAAAAGATAGGATGACTAAGTTTTTTATTAAGTTTGTTCTTAGTGAAAGACTGGGCAATGATATCAGTATTCTCATCCAATTTTTTTGGGAGTCGGCACTTCAAAAGAAGATCACTGGTAGCTGTGAAAGTTAATTTTATACAACTCTTTTTCTCGCGTTGTGAAACATTTTTCGCTCGAAACGTCATTTTCTCTGAGCACACGGGCCGAAAAAACTCCACGCCTGTGACTGGCAGGCTAAAGTGGTTAACTGGTAGACGGCGAAATACGCTCACGAATCAAGTAGGAAGCAAGATTAACTGTTCCTGAAGTGCTCCTCTTTAACGCATTGTCAGGTCAAGTGCTCGGTGGAAAAGGATTTTTTTAGCTCTTGGCATCTTTTAATCTCTAAAGCTCTCTCCTATGACTAACAGGTATTAAAGTCAGAGTTAAAAAAAAATAAAAATGCTTTAAAGTTTTATTATAATGGTTGAAGCATATTTTTCTTGTTTGTATAAAAAGAAATGAAATATATGGCACACACGATGAAGAGAAAGGTTTCCGTTTTGGTTGAGCATTATTCCTTGACAGGAATTGTGACTGTTTAAAAATGCTATTTTTACACATTCGTTACCGATGAATCCATTAAACATTTTGAACAACTTTTTGTGTAAAGTATTTTACATCGTGCTTGGAGAACCCATTATCAATGGTTTGACAAAATTCTACGAAAAATAATTAAAAATACCTATAACTTTTCGGTAACTTAATCATCACACTTACTATTGTCTACCAATTGTCTTACTGGCAACGTAATTCTCTCATTTTAGTTGTTCGTATGGATATCCAATTCAGATAGGCAAACTGGTTTATTGAATAACTTGGATAGATTATGTTTGCGCTCAGCCTGAAAGACTAGATGCTTAAAATCGATTCGTATCACAAATAAATTTCTTTTTTTTTTTAAATTTTTTCCGAAAGAAATAGTGCCTGGTCTTTCATGCCATCAATTTAACACCGGGATGATCGGGAATGACGCATGTTTCTTGATTTCATTTTTTTCTTCAGTGACTCGGCAGAATCACCCAAATTTAATTCCAATTCAACGAATCAATGGCCTTATTATACAAAATATTCTAAATTGTCTTAAATTGGCTCCTCAGGGTGAGTATCGGCAGTTTTTTTTACCCCGGGAATAACTGTTAGGGCTCTCAGAAGAAAGCAGGCCTCGAAGTTACCTTGATTGATACCTTTGATGGAAACCTAATGACCGCCAGAGTACCAATGATATTTACCCTCATTGTAAGTACTGCATAATCATAATTAATCCTTTCTGGATGTACAATTTTTTAAAGTAATAAGTATCTAGGATTATTTCTGAATATTGCTTTAAAATAGAATTATTGGCCTTAAATTTTAATTAGTGTCACTTATGTCAATTTCTGTTGAATGTAAATATATAAGTATTCTTTTTGCAGCTATCAGATAGGCTAATTTATTTACAATGCTCTAAGCGATTTAGTTAAATAATTTTTATCATTCTAACCTTCAACTATCTCATTTACAGCGCGCTTTGCTAAATATATGCCCTCTTTAGCGCTTACATTCTGAGGGAAAATGACAGTTTTCATCATCAGTGTTTTACTGGAAAGCCTTAGATCCTCAACTTACCAATGCTTGATATTGATGCTGCATTTTAACATAGATTTAGTCCTTTCTAAGAATTGAACGCTTACAGACGCAAATGGATAGAATTTTCAATCGCATGTCACTGATACTCTTAAATGTAACGAAATATGCGTTTTAGAGATTACATTTTCGTTTCCATTTATTGCGGATTGAAAATTATGAGGATATACTTTAATTTTTTTCAGATAATAGTGTTCTAGTTTCGAAATCTCCTTGCTTCTATTTGGAATATAACAAGAATTCATTCGGTCGTAGGATATTGTCTCTCATCTCAAGGAAACAAAAGCGCACGAAAAGAATCGAATAAAATTTAACTTCAAATTCTATTCTATCGCTTACATATTGATTTAGTTTTGCTTCCAATAAATTACTATGACCTGCTTTGAAACATTCATACTAAGGCTCTTCTCCCGTTTTGAAAGACACAAACCCTTTTCCACGTATGGGAAGCGAACTTCTTTTGGCAGATTCACCTTGTTCCGGTTCTGTTTCAGTTATCGAGCGGCAAAAGGGCCCGAGCTCTCCGACGGAACGCAGTTAAAAAAAACTTCTCGACCACCCAAGTGGAATCCGAAGTTTTTCTCACTGGAAAAAAGGGGGACCAGAAAACTGCTAAAGATGAAATTCGCTTTTTTTCGTTTTATATTCCCCGTTCCCATCGCCGGGGAGAGTGAAAGGCAATAGAGTGAGGATGCTGAGTCGTTGTCGCCCTTTCTCGCCATTCAATACCCCTTTCGCAGAAATCACTTCAAACGCACGAGCCTTATATTCGTTCGGGGATGTAGGCGTGTGTCGTGAGGACCGAAGAATACAGGGGCCTGTATTATCTCTTTCTTCTTATTTTTATATTTCTTTACGGTCGCTCGGAGGAAGGGGGACAATGATGCCATAAAATATGTAGGGAAGGAAAAGTAGGTCATGTGTAACCCTTTATCTCCGGAGAAGAGATCATGGGATGAGCAATGAATATTTAGATGAACCGCAGGATCGACGGTCGATAGAAAGAATCAATTCATAGATTGATTGGTTATTCCATTTAGAATTTGAAATATAAAAAAATGAGCTAAAAAAGATGCTCAAAATGCGTTTTGTGTAAGTGGTATTGAAGTTTATCAGGGACGGGTCAACATTAAAGTAGTATCGTCAGATATCTGAACTTTGTGGATAATATCTCGCTTTGTGAACGTCTTACAGCTCGTTACTTAATAGTAGCTATATATTTGTTTCATTATTTAATTAATTAAATTAATTTCTAATTCGAATTAGATATATTCGTGATTTCCGAATGACTACGTGATCGACCCTCCAGTTGTATTATAATTGTATTTCCGTATTTGATTTTTCTTATGATTTTTATTAAGCACAATGAATAAATAAAATTTTACATAACTCTCCTTAAACGAGTAGACGTTCATTGGGGCGAAATGGAATCAACAGGACGAGATGCGCGAAGTTCGTCAAGGAGAAGGGACGCAGATGGAAGATGTGGAATGGTTGAAAGGTAAGTTTCTTCCAAAGAGCGGGTGGAGGGTTGGTGTAGGGGAAAGGGGTGGGTGGGTGTAGGATGAGTTCGCGGGCCCTTTGGCGCTCTCTAAGCGTGGGTGGCTGCGTCGGGACTCGCGGCGGGGACCGCGTCTCACGACTTGCGAGGGATGAGGTCAGTCAGGTGGCTCGCGCAGTGCACTACGCTCCGATGGGTTCCGATAGGCGGCAGATAAGGCGGGGGAGATCGTGTAGCTGCCCCGGGATGCGGCTGCTCGTGCCCAGCCGGGGCTAATAATGAAAGCGCTAAGGAGGGCCCGCGTGGAGGCGGGACTCTTGACCATTCAGTACTTCGGGTGAACAGATGGAATAAAGGGGAAATAAATCGTGGAAAAGCTCTGTTTTTTTCATTGGGAATTCCTTGGGTGAATTTGACCATGCGAGTGCAAGAGGGCTGAGACTGGATCCATCATTTAGAGATACAGTGGAAATGAAGTAACATCCAATCTCGCCAACAAACCCATAGATTTTTCTGAGAGAATTCCGTAGGAATAGAGTGGAAATATCTAAACATATTCCGTTTTTTTAGATTTAAATATTCTATAGAAGTAAGTATTGAGTAGAAATATCTAAAAATAGTTAGTTTTTTAGGATAAATTCTTCTATAGAAGTCGTATTTTTTTAATTATCTGTGAGCATTTTTGTTGGGTGCTCATGTTAGCGCTTTTGCTGAACCTTTTGTGAGCCTTTTTTGAGCCTTTGTCATAGGGGAATAACGAGTAATAGTTATAGCTTATGTAGGCTATGTATTCGATGAGTAGTTTCTTAGATTATTTAAATTACTAGAAAGTCCTCAGCATGTGGAATTCTTTACAAAGCTGTGTGTTTCTTTACAGCTTGCCAGTGAGAAGAGAGTTTTAGTGTCTTTAAAAATATGCCAATGAAACGGGTAAAAAGATACAAAAACAACTCAAAAGCTTATGGGAAAATTGTTCACAAATTTATATTCATTCTAAATAGGAATGAAGTACCCTAAATTTGTGGCTCACATCATAGGCGGATCTGAGGGGGGAGTGGGCACGTGTCCCCTCAGACGCTTAAAAATAGACAAGATTTTTCACACGTTTATCATTACGTTTGTTTTATTTTGTATAACACAAAGCCTCAATAATTTAATAAATGTTAATAAGTGTCATATCAAAATAAAGATTATCTTTTCTATGGTAATTTTAATCTCGATTATGAGAAGACTTGGCAGACTCTTGGGCCCCTCCCCCCAGAAAAAAATCCTGGATCCGCCCCAGACTCACATTAATGTTGATTTTCTACAAATTATCCTAATAGTAGCTGGTGAATGTGCATGGAATTAAAATTTTACTAGGCTATACGTGCAACCTGGCGTATTCGAAACACCGCGGACTGGGAATTTGGTATCTCATGCGCACCAAACAACTGGGGTCAGCCATCGGACTGAGAAATGGATACCTCACGATCGCGGTGTACGTGTGGCGTGAAACCGATGACGGATGACGGCAGTGCACTGTTTTGCGCCTGTGCCTCGCTCACACTGTCATTTGGATTTCCGTCATCGAGTGAGCTCGCTTCACGGAGTTCGACACCGCTCCTCAGGCGTTGGAATCCGGTGAAGGTCGACGCTTGTGTTCTTCGGTGGTATCTCCACCCGGCTGACGTCATTTCCACACCAATGATCGCCGTGATCTTACGCACCGTCAGCAAGGAGGGGATGCAGTAATACGAGCAAACACAGGTGAGGGCACCACCTGCATAGATTTTTGAACGCACTGTATGGTATTGATTTTCTTTAGCTAATACTTATGCCTAGAATCATTCTCGTTAACTTATGCCACCGATCCTTGTGCAGTGGCTGTTTTTCACGGGGCACGTTATTTCGCAGGTTAGCACTGAAAACATGTTGAGATTGCGAGAATGCGAGCTTGGAATTAGAGCAGGGGCTATTTTGCTACATTACATCCACGCACGCATCAGGGCATCTCGCATTGCTCTAGCAATACACCGCTTTACACGAAGCAATTTTGATGGCGCCTTCGTGTAAACGTCAGATTGCGCTATGGCGTTCCCAGTGTAAAACGGCATTAAGACTTTTAAATGCATTTATCGGAGTTTTAAGGTGCTCTATATTCTTTCTCTGTAAAATTGCTGCGCGTTTTTCTTTCATGCATAATTTCATGACCGTATTCGAGAGTCCAACATTTTTATCTTTGGCTGCGAGTGTCTCTTGGGCAGCCCACTGAGTTTGGCACTCCATTTCTTCCGGCATTCCGATGAAATAATTTTTCATCGCATGCCCAAAAGATATCCACAGCCACCATTCGCCGGGTAAGAATTAAAGCATTCGATTGTTTATCTTTGTAGTTTTTTTAAGAGAAACTATAGATCATTGATTACGAATCGACTTTCCTATTTGTATGTTTGGGAGGGTATCCATCAATTTGTGTCTCATTTATACCTCCGGGTGGTGATACAAAAATATCATTTACTAGTAGAGTTTCTGTCATTTACGGTGAGAAGAGTATTTGTTCTTATCTGGGCGAAATTTTTTGCTAACACAATGAACATGTCTTGTCGTGTTCTAAGTAATGATTGTTCTTACCTTTTTGTTGATTCTTTCCTTCGAACTCGTTTCTGTGTGTCACAAAGTATTCAAAAGGGTAGATAACTTTCTTGCTGACTCACCTGCAAAAAGAAAAGAAGAAAAGAAAACTTAATTATATGTGGTAAGAACTTGAGTTTGGTGAGGATAACTTATGAGTAAGTACGACTAAAGCTTAAGCCACCGATATATCTTCACCTCATTGTTTCGTATTGATGACCAGAATAAATTTCTCTTTACGCAACGATCACCAGGATTTTATGAATCGCTTTAGACACTGCCGCTATTGCATTCCAAGCCCTCAGATTGGAATACCAATAATATCTGCAGGTCAACAAATGGATTCTAATTGAAAAATTGATTATTGTGTTTTTAAAATGACTTGAAGCAATTCGATTTCTTTTACTGATTATCCAACGGTAACGATGACGTTGTTTTTGATGATTTTGAATCGGTAACTCTGGAATATATATTATATGACTATTGGAAATACTTAACATATAAACATAAACTAAGTTACCGTTTACGAATATTACTGGGTACCATGGGGTAAGGCATCGCCTTCCGCCAATCTGGCTTGTAGATTTGAAGGTTGTTTACTTACACGAAGTCGGCACAACTTGACGAGTAAATTGGTGTATAGTATACAGGTGCTTTGCTGCATCTAGGTTGTTCTAAGAGAAACGTATCTATTCCTATCGTTACGAGTCGCGCGTCGTACCTCTATGTCACAGGCATTGCTGTGCCTACACATATAGACCTGCTGGTGGAAGCAAGAGTGGCACTACCCTCTCCTATACTTAACGTAAATTTGGTTTCAGTTTTTGGTGTGTTTTTTTATTTACCCCTTCCCTTCCTTCGTTGACGACCATTTTACTCAAGGTAAAAAGATATACCTTTTCATTTCACATTAACTTTTTCAATTGGAGAACTGTAAGATTACATAACGAATTTTCTTGAATGCACCATGTGAGTGTGGCAAGTAATTAAGTATTTTGAATTTTTTTAATCATTCATTATGACTTTACAAAATGATTTTCATTCGAAAATGTTTTCCCTTCATCCGGTTTCTTAAAGAATGTTTCACTACTGCGCTTTTCACCAAGGTGGTGTTAAGTGAATTTTTAGCATTTGACTCTGTCATTGCTAAAGATACATGACGCACAGCCACACGACGCCTGTGTTAATCTTTAGTTCCTTCAGTGCATAAAATTTTAAATATCCGAATTCACTTTACTTTTTTCCATAGCCTCTCACATGAATTAAATCACCTGCAGTTTATTAAAAGCATGCCGCCTCAATATGCCCGGATAATTGCAGTACGGATATGGGAAAGTTATGTTACGAAAAAGCTCTCTCATTCGCATTAATCACTCCACAGTGCATTGACCTTATTTGAACATGTCATACCATTACCAGTAAAAATTATTATATTCACATGCTATAGAAGCAATCAATCTTCTTGTATCGAATATTTTTTTGCAAAGGGCTCTTCTGTCAGAGGTCCTAATCTATAAAGCATGGTCTCAATGGATCTTAATTGAACTATAAGGGAGTTTTACATTAATATTTCATGCGGAAAAACTCCGTTATTAAGAAATGAGGATATTATTCTTAAATATACGTTAAGTAACCGTTGGGTGCATCACATAGCAAGATCAATTATTCGATATTTCTATTGAACCGTCTGTCAATAAATCGGATAAACAATGTGGCTAATTTAGAGCTGCGTTAGTTTCTGCATTAAAATATATTTCATATGATGCCTTATTATCATTTGAGTTGGAAAATTGTATTTGACTCTGGACAAATTGGCGAAATGATTGTAAAGTAGTGTTTATTCCAAATGAATCAAACATCACCAATGCTATTCAACTTCCGCCAGGCACATGCTAAACTTCTTCTCTCACATCGTGTTTCAACTGTCTTCCAGTATCAATTACGGGAAAACCGTGAGCAGTAATTGAGGCTCACGTCATTGATACCGATAGACAGCACGCAGAAAATAGCTATGATCAAGCCTCCGAGGTATCAGCTGATTTTCAATTTCCATTCAAGGCTTTGGCAGATCCTAGACGGATGAAAATAGGCAATTTGTGGTATTAGCTGCTGTTAGATTTTTTAAAATCATGGCGATCTGTTGTTACCTTTATACGCTTATAAATTTCTTCAGCTGAAGAAGTGAACTTTCAATCTGGGGCCAAGAAATGTGCGTGGCAATCATCGCTTTATGCTGTTGTCAACACGAAAATGGTGGCTCTCTGTGAAATCGAATCAACGCAATTCTTTATCAGATTCAATGTACGCACTTGCTACATTGCATTTCAAGCATTTTATTTTCATGTTTTAGGGAAGCAACAATTATTCCAATTAAAAGTTTTTCCATCTGATTCAAGATTGATGTCAGTAACTCCGAAATGGGCACTGAAAATGTTGAACGTGAAGGATATCATTCACAAACACATATTGTTATTCATTATGTTGGTTTATGAATGTTGCGTCAAATGTGGATATTGTTGCTGATTTGAACCCCTTTGAGCTACTTAATCTCGATCACGGTGCAGAAGATAAAGACATATTGACAGAAAGAAGAAGAAAAAACAGACATTATTAGGTTTCGGAGAAAGTTAGTGTAGGCAATTACATGTAGATGTAATTAACCTTTTGTTTGTATTAGGAGCAGGTGATTTGATTCGAAAAGGTAGGCTTTTTACAGTACATACTTTTATTACCTTACTCTTGAAAAACAGTCCTTTGAAAAATTATTTTATTTTTTGTTAATTGTTTAGGTTAAGTAACAAGAAGTTAAACAGTCCTTTGAAAAATTATTTTATTTTTTGTTAATTGTTTAGGTTAAGTAACAAGAAGTTACGTCGCTTTCCCAAAATCGTGGTCATTTAGACTGTAAAAGGTCTGAAATTTTTGAAAAAAATATGTTTGAATTGAGCTTTGGTTATAAATATTTTCTTGTGACATCATAATTATCTATCTTTGTGATTGTGTACCTAAATGAAAAATAGCTTCCAGACCTGGAGTTGAGATGTTTAAGCGAAAAAAAGTTGACCTAAGGGATATGAGAAAGAAATAAATATACAATGCAAAGCAGGTAAATAGTACAGACATATAATTTAATTCCTTACTCATATAATTCCCTTCAAATAATTTTCTGGATAATGATCTAAGTATCTTCTTCGAATGATTTTCTGATTCTCTGAAGCAGACAAATTACGCTAACAGCAAAAACTACCGTAATGATGACGCATATTTTTGGTTATTTACGCTTATTACCCAGATATGACATATGCCTGAGAAATCGATTTTAGCGACGGAGAATGCTGCTTGAATTATTTTGTGAGTTGTATTTATCATTGCGAACAAGAAGAGGAAACCATCTTCCTCGTACCGACGACAAGCTTAGAAACGTGCGCATTGTGTTTTAAATACACCATTACATTTTTTACCGCCTGTTTGCCAGCTAGGAACGGGGATGACAACGACGGAATATTGCGAAGATTGCATATTTAAATAATGATTCGAGGCTATCTTTCCTACGTGTTCGTTTCTTCAGCTCTGCAGCTGAAAGCGATTCTCTCTCATCCAAATCGATTTATACCTATACTCGTTTTTTTCCCTCAGTGTTCCGAATGATAGTATAGCATGGTGAAAAAAAGTGACGTGTGATTAATTGCTTTGGCAGTCGAATACTTCCAGCGGGCATTTTAAGTATGGCTGGAGATAGCGTGCATGGGAGTAGAAAATAAGAGTGCGACACGCCTTCGATTTTTCGGTTTCTTTTCCCTCGCTTTCGGGACAATAACCGCAGGAAAAAGGTAGAAAGCGTTCATACTGCAATGAATGCGGTGTGAGGATTGGAATGCGTGAAAAGATATTCTCTTTCAGAAGAATGATTGCTGAATTTGGCGAGGAAGGAGTAGTTAGTTGCGCCTGAGGATAAAGACTTCCTGCTGCTCATTGTTTCTGATAGATTCTTTGCAAATACTTTCTCTCCTCCCAACCACGAATGTGCTATTTTAAAGCATTTATAGTGCATAATTTATTTGGTATAATTATTTCAAATCCCTAAACTTGGTCAAGGAGTGCAATGAATGTAATCCCTTTACAATTTTTTAGGAATTTAGACTTCATTTGTTCACCGTTCCCATTTATTGGCTGTGATCCGGGTTCGTACACTTTTAACATACAAGGATTGTGCGAGTGCTGTATTAAAACCATATTCTTGGGAAAAACATATTGGCAAAAACCTTACCTGATATTCAGATGTGTATTTTTTGTGCTTAATAAAGGACATTCTAAGGAGGGAAAATAATTTGCACTAACCAGCGATGGGATCATCTTCATACCGCAAAATACTTCAGGGATTGAGACTTGTAGGTTTTCATCTCGATATTTTTCGGTTTTAGAGGACGAAATGATGTTGAACCAATTGTATAGAAATGATACATATCTGTTCACATGTCATCCCTTCATCAAGACAATAGGCGAATATTGAAAATTGGCGATTTATGAAAAATTTCAGGCAACTTTCAGTTGACTCCGAATGGTTCAGCGTTGGCTAATCTGCGATTGCCCGGAGCAATTCAACTTTAATTCTAGGGGTCTAGTGAATCCCATATATGAGAAAAATTTAGTAATTAAAGAGTCCTGTGATTTGAGGTTAATCGCGAACGAAACTGACAAAAATATGTGGACTTATTGCGCTATTTTTTTATTTTTCTTTTTTGAAATTTTGATTTTGATTTTATTCGAAATTTTTGGCATTGATTGAAATTGCAGCATCTTTCTTCAGCCTTTGGTAAAATTATTCCGATAATGCACTCACGTACTTGCCGACTTGATGCTGGAGTATACTATCGGAAACTGGAGGTCCATTTAATTTTAGCAAACTTTCGGGTGCCTCCGTAGGGTTCGCCATTGGCTAGTCTACGATTTCTAATTGTAATTTTCTTGTAATTCAGGGTTTTTAATTTTTAATGAACCCCTTTATGTGAGCAATAATAACTGATTAGGAGCTTTTGTCGCTATTTGATGAGATGCTTTGCTCTACGTGTTTGGTGAATCGTAAACTAAAGTGACAAATATTTATGAACTTGTTCCACTATTTCTCTTTGTTTTGCATGCCCGTGTCGGGCATTTCAGGCATTCATTGAAGTTGCAGTCCCTTCCTTCGGCCTTGCGTGAAATTATTCCGATAATGCACTCACGTGGGTTGCATGGGAGCTTCGCCTTTGTGCTCGAATGTGTGCTAGCGAGCATGAGAGTGGGCGGGTCCGGATCTCTTCTTCCCTCTCATGAATATCTTCCGCCCATCTCCTCCTCCCTCTTCCTGAACAGGTCTCCGACCGCCTTATCTCCTTGTACTGTGTACCGGGAACCCACCCACAACGCACATTCTTCCCTTCACGCCCTTCATTTTCGAGGCATTCAAAAGTCGTCGTGCTTCGTCGAGATTTCGTACTCGTGGCGTAACATTTCATTCCGAGACTTAAACCTCATTCCTCCTCAGAAACGGTTAATCATATGCAACTCGTTTGTTTTTTTTCGGAAGAATTTCGGAAGTTATACGAAAATTACAAATCTGTGATGAAAGATGAAAAACCAAAACACTTCCACAAGGACTGGTAACATTCCCTCAAACCAGTGGCGTAGCTAAGTTTAGCCACGTTTCCGGGTTACAACCCCCTTTTGAGCCTTCAAAAGAGACGCCAAAAACGAGCAAGGTGGCCTCAATAAATAACTTTTTATAAATACTCGTTCAAAATTACTGTTTTTGAGTCGTAAAAATCACGTTTTCAACATCAAAAATTCAAACATTTTCCGGGGGACAACCCCCCTTTTGACCTGGGGTGATTTCAATACACCTCGGAAGGAACCCCATTTCAAAATCCTCGCTACGCCTCTACCTCAACAATGCGTATATTCCGAAAAGAGAATATGAGAAGCATGCACAAGGCAAGAATAATGTAAATTACATGAACAAAACGATTAAATATACATTAATATTAATTGCATGAAATTTAGCTAGTTCCACAACCACAATGAACACCACTGTTCACACCGCAGTGGCAATATAAAACATGTATTACAGAATATGACTTCGTCGTCTGCTGTTTACGCTGCGGAAACTAAATTTATTTGCCTACCTTCGCCGCGTAAACTGAATCGCGAAAAGTTCAAAATGGCATGATGAATTTCAACAGTGTGATTTTCATGATCCAGTTGCGAGACCTTTCGTCTTCGCGACCGCTTAAACAGTTAATTAACAGGCATGCACGCCATCAAATACGAACGTTCACGGAAGGGATCCTAGAAAACTAATTCATCCAAATTGCTCCGCTCCTTCCATACAACATGTTTCAAGCGGCGACGATCCATTCCGTATCAGTAGACACCTTCAAAGATATCGAGAGCCATTGGTTTCCTGAATTCGAGGCCAAGATAAATCCACGCGACATATCGCCATGCTTTCTTTGTTGGAATGACCACCAATAAGCTAATTCTGCCGAAGGCCTTGTTTGAAGGCATGATAAGAAGGGCAAAATGGTTTGGCAGAGAAGCCAATTGCAAATGCCTATTTTTTTCATTCTGTCCATAGAGTATACTCAGGAAAAATTTCTCGAGATTCGCCGGCCAAAAGCACTGACTCCGGAAGAATAACTGTTCAAATGTTATAGCATTGCAGGTGAAGGGGAATTAAAATTCGCCTTGGAACAAAAATTGGATTTTCCAACGAGCTATAATTGAAATGAGGTTCAAATGGAGGCAGCATGCTGGGTTTTTATTAAAAATTATTGTAAAAAGTATTTTAACAGTTAGTGCATCGTTTTCGAATTCATTTTATGTAGCTATAATGTTAATATACCGTGTCTCTGTGGAGTTAAGTTAGCATTACAGAATAATTTTCCTAAACCTAGCTCTCCAAGAATTATCCTGGCCACGCATCTTCTAATAGGTGGGCTATAGTTGCGACTCACTCCATATTATTATGATATAAATATGTCAAGTGGGTATTTTTTTATCAGGACCACCATAGCTGCTTTGGATTTAGTGGAAGAAATATCTCTCATTGACAGCGTAAATATAAGGAACTTCTCTATCAATACTTTCTCTGCGGAAGGTTCGGGTAAGAAGTGTTCGTTGATACCAGATTACTTGTTAATGACTGGATCCGCAGAGGAATCGCCCCTGGGCGGGGCATTTCAACTCAACTCGAGCGAAACTTAATGGAATCTTGTGGCCTCATTAAATATGCTAATGACAAATGGAAATAATTATGAGAGAAAAAATTCAATACATAAGGGTGTAATAAAAAATTAAAATCTCCCCTGACAATACATACAAACTAATACATAGGAGTGTACTAAAAATTCAAATCTCCCTTAAGTGGATATGAAAAATACGATATATATGTTACCCGCGGTGTCTCTATTGTAGTAATTCTAAAGCGGTATTCCAAATATTTTTACAGGGGTCTGTCTGAGAGGATGGAAGCAATAATATGCAGAAATGGCCGAATGGCTACTCAGTGTTCGAAATCCTTCGCTAATTGACGTTATTAGATGACGATTTGTGTAAATTAAGGACGCGCTAGTGCTCCAAGCTTCGTGCCCGAAAGTGCATTTCAAACTCACATGTTTTCTTTGACTATCCTTCCAAAGTAGCAGAGGAAGTTGCTTTTGATTGACCGAATGATTAATCTACTCTGGACCTCTTTTAATTGGAAGGGATTCATTTGTTTACCATACTGCAGTAAATACTTGCTATTTTTCACCATTATAAAATTTGATTACGGCCTAGGTTTCAATGTTTCTACATCATCTTCAAGCTGAAAAAGAAACCATCGATGAATATTAAAATATGGATGAATATTAAAAAAAGGGCCTTCATCAATTCATCTAAGCACTTGCAAGCGGAATATGGGAAAATTCAAATTATATTAAATAATATCCGGAGAGTTAATATTTACTGCCTGAAATCATCTGCTTTTATCTGTAGTAATATTGATGATGATGTAGTAATATTGATGATATTGTAGTAATATTGACAACTAGGCCGCAATATAATTTTATAATCGTGGAAAATTGCAAGTATTAATTTCAACATAGAAAGAAAGAAAGCTTGAATCTTTCGGATTTCATTTTGTTAACCATTCATTTTTTCTCTACTCTCCGAACAAGCCACGAAAGAATATGCCTATCGGGGCTGATACGTTAGCTAAACGTATAGTGTTATGGAATTGATGCGGAACTCAATTATGAACTGATCATCGATGAAAGGAATACGTCGATCGTGGATTTCTCCCCCGCGGCTCATTGCAGGAGGGGCGTAGGTATATCCGCATATGCGTCCCGCGGAGGAGTGACCAAGCCTTTTAGTTCGAACTGGTCCTTCACATCAAGGGTTCTTAATTGGAGTCTTGATAAATGACTCGGTCATATCTTTGGGTGGGATCGATGCGGGGGCTAGCAATAAATATTTATAAGCTTCTGGTGTTTTCCGTATGCTCATTCCATAAATTCCCCCCCTATGCCGTTTTGAACTTTGATTGTGACCATTTCAAATGCTAATCCGAGAGTGAGTTGGTAGCATCGAAGATCGTATTCCATCGGCAGAAGAAATCGGACGCCATTTTCGTTTAGGTTCATCCACTGCTTGTTTGCATCATTTCTTTTGTCGTGACGAGTGAAAATTGCTCTTGACTCGCCAGTATCCGGCATTTTGTTGCGAGTTAAGCCCTCAATAATACCATGGTACTGGAGTTAAAGATTGTTGTTGATTGCGCCACGAGGGAAGTGGTTGTTTTTTGATCGATTCAAATCTTATGTTCAAACTTTGGTCCGATCTGATTGATTTTTTTGCCTTGCTTCTCTGAACTTCTGTGAACGCATAAAATTTGGACGTAGATTACCCACTTCCTTGAATTACCCCGTGGATCGACGTGAAAAAGGACTGTGATCATTAAAAAGCACTTCATCGGGATCAAATGCCTGCGTGGAGTAAAATTGAATGCGATCCTTGGTTTTTCTTCCCGTAGCTATACCTTACAGCTACGGAATTTACTTCTCAAGGGCACACGTTCACAAAATATGGGAAAAAGTTAAGTTCTGAGGGAATATTCTCATCAACGGCAATTGTTAGCAGGAAAGTGTCAGCTGAATATTGTGCTAATCTGCGTAGCACGTGTGGTAAGTGTTAGAACTATACTTAAGTTTTAAATATGATTTATTTATTTGTTAATTGACCACTCTAAAAGTAGTTCGATGATATGGGAGGACACATCAGAATCTGTCGACAGGTCGTATTTCCTGTAACTTGGCGAGGTAATTCTAATTTTAAACTTATGTTACCATATTAAAATTTAAGGGTTTGTAGAGCAGTCATTTTTCAGTATTTTCCTAAATGTCAATTTTCTAAATGTTACGTCTGAGTAAACACAGAGGTGAATTATTCACATTTGAGTTTCAGAAAAATGCTGACGAAGATCAATACTGTTCTGGGAAAAATTTGATGATGCTTGAAAATTTTAGCGAAATGAAAGTCTTCACAGTTTAAGACGAAATACTGAAGTATGACGTAAGTTTTAAATGAGTAATTCGTCGCGGAAATAGTTCAGTGCAGCGGCAGTGATGGGTCTTCTTAGCCTTAGCTTAATTGCCAAAGCTTAGAGAGATGTAGCAAAGAGATATGGCAACAATACTGAGATGAAACTATTTGTTTTCAAATATTTATTGAAATTCATGTGTTTTCGTCGTGAGGACATTTAAAGAATGGATTTCTGATTGATGACACGGCGATATTGTTCTGGAGACTATCGTGACATCACTGCGGGGTAAAAGATACCGTTTGACCGAGAAAGTTGAGCCTTTAATCTCGTCGGAAGTCATCTCGCCGAATGAACTCTCTTCTGGAGCGAGATGATGAATGGACTCGTTTTTTGGCTGTAGACAAGGAGTCGGAAAGATATCTCCGAAAGAATAGACCAAAGAATCTTCCCTTCCCTCACTCGTAGGCCTCATCTAGTTCCGGTGAATTTTACCTCGAACAAAATGTAATTTCTGGAAAGTACTGACCAAGTACTTTCCAAAAATTTCAGTAGGCATCGTTGTCAACCGGAAACTTTGGCCTCATTCTGATGGAAAACGTTGCTAACCGTCTCGTTTTCAATGGGAAATATCACCACATATAAATAGGAAGTGAAGTATGGGCAACAATAGACAGATACACAGCCATAAGGATGGCTAACTATTTTGCGTATATTTAGGAGTGAAATTCGAAAATCCTTAGCTTAAATAAACTGTGCTTAATGTTTTGTAACTTTAGGGCTGTCAGAAATTATTAATGTGGTACGCTTAAGCGCATTCTGGTGTTTAAAAATTACAAACCCACAAAAATAATGGTTTTTGATATCGTATCTTTTAAGTTCGTCGTTATTAATGTGTTTTTCCAGAATTAATTTCGTCAGTATGAAAGAAAATAGCGAAACAACCAACTTAATGCCTACCTAGCCATGGCCCTTAAGTGATGCGCAGTTCCCTTCAATTGATTTTTCCTCCCTTCGGAGTGTAGCGTATATTGGATCTTCCATTGCAATAATTGCTTGTTGTTGTAATTGGTGTATCACCCAATTCATTTTGGAAAACTTAGGCACGTGAGCGTGATCGAGATTTCATTTTTTTTCTCCGTCCATTCCACTGGAATTTTTGGAAACGATTCTTACTGAATTCGGAGTCCCGCTGAGCACCAGATGCCTTGCGCACCGAGGCGAAAGATTGCCTCGAAGCGATCAGGAATAAAACCTTGAGGCGAATCAACGGACCGTGTGCTTTAATCGGAGAGAAATCAAGGATATCAAATCCGCGAAAAAGCATTTCATTTTGCCCTGCCGGCATAAATCGTGGATCTGTTAACGCTTTTTGCCCGAGGATCAGATGGTCAGGTGTTTCGGAACACCTGGTTTCAATCAAACCTTGTGCGGCGTGATTCACGACCGACTTTTTTTTCCGTATTCTTTGCTGTACTTTCGTCAAAGTCAAGGGATTCGGTCAAGTATAAGAGTTTTCAGGGACCGCGGAATGTGACGAGGCGATGAATTAAAGTCGTACTGTTCATTCCTAAGTCTATATATATCCATTTTACCATGAACTGCGTGACTGGTTTGAGATAAGGGGTGTATTGGCTCGGCATAAAAAGAATAAATTCTTGATGCAAGGAATGGAAGGAATAGCTGAAGATGGTTAAATGGATTAATGGAGAAGCATGTTCAGGCAGAACAATTTCCTCGTGCTACCCATGTTCTGATTTTTAACATCAAGAGAAGTTCGAAATAGTAATACTACTACGATGTTTGCCTTATGAAAATTTATCCTTTGCTACAGCATCTGCCTGTCTGAGAAATTTAATTTCAGAAACATTAGGTAATAACTGTATCCGAGGCTCAGGTATGTGGTATGTGATGGTGATTTTCGCATATTGGACTTCTGAGTAGGTTTTCCTTTTTGAATGGTTAATATGTAAGTAAGGTAAAAATGTGAAGGCTATTAGCAAGCGCTATCTTACAGATATTTTACAAGTTTTTTTCGAATTTGTGCGCCGCACAAGTTCGGTACACAAAAGTGTATAGCAAGTGACTTATCCTTAGCTTAGGCAAAGCTTAGTTTTGCGTTTTAATGCCATTCTCCTGCATTTTAAACGATCATTGCATTCTCTATCATTTTTCGCCTAGGGGTGAATAGCCAGAAAATGAGGTATTACCAATATTGAATAATGAAAACGTGGTAAGAGCTCTTTTTTCCCCGTTATTGGCATTTAATGAACCCGAATACTAATCCTTTCAGTGAGTTTTCGTTCGTCATTCGCATGCCACGATTTTTTTGCTCTCTTGCAGATAAATTGCAAAAATTTCCGTACGGGGGACAGTCGTTAGACAGAGTAATGTGGCCACCGATGACGTTTTGGTATTTTATTTTATTCCTGCACTCGTCTCCTTGAAACCCATCAACTGAGGATTGCAATGAATAATTCTGCACGTAAAAAGTCGTTCCTAAAGTGCCTTTTTATCAATTCTTTCATATCGTCGTGATTCGTAAATAGTGCTTTTAGTAGAAGGGCATCCTGTCTATCATCTGCCCTCATCTTCATTCCTACGGAAATGTATGGAAGGCAGCCGCGGTCTTTTCCTCGCGGGATCAATGACCCAAATCAAGAAAAATGATCCGGACGTCAATCAGTTGGGGTGATTGATGATGAATCTGGTGACGCGACGGAAAACTAATCGAACTTCAAGGGTAACGGGCCATTATTATTTGTTGCTCCCATCACGATTTCAGGTGGAATATAATCGCGGATGACCAGATGCGGATGATCGCCGAGGGCAAAAAGATTTCATAAATTTCATTTAACAACCATTCTTTGTCCAAGTTACTATGTCACTTTAGTTTTTTAGACCGGATAATAATTTACCTTAATAATGTGTCCATCTTTCTTTTTTTAAAAATTGAAATTCGTTTTGCTCACTGCCTGTTATCCGAAAGCAGAAAATGCGCCTGACAATTACGCTAAGTACCACTTCAAAAACTACTCCCAGAAATGATAAATCGTTTGTTCACTTCGCTTAGAGCTGATTTTATTTCGAAAGTAGTAATCTAGAATGCCATTCAGAGAGACTTTGAGCGTGAAATTACGGCCGGCTTGCAAAAATATTCTCTAAAGCTGTATTGTTCTTGCGTATATTTTGATGAAATATTAGCAATGTAGTTTTATTCAGTTAGATACATATTGGATAAAGAAATGGATTCATTGAAGTAGATTAAGACGACATTGGATCCGATGAAATGCAATAAATACCAGGCGATTCTAGTATATACTGTAAAAATAATGTAGGTACCAGCATCACTGAAAATGTTATCTTTGTAACTAATAATAAGTTGTTCAGACTAGACCAGGCGAAGAGAGAATTCCACCGAATGGAATATCTACTTAAATCATCATTAGTCAACAATCCTAAGATTGGTTTGACGCAGCTCTCCATTTCTCTCTCCTATCCGCTAATCTCTTCACAGCTACATATTTATTCTCTTTTACATCCTTTATAACCTGTCCTATATAACTCATTCGGAACCGTCCCTTGCGCTTTTTCCCTTCCACTCGTCCTTCAACGATTTTCTTCATCAGACCATCGTGCCTCAAAATGTGGCCAACTAAGTTGTCCCTTCCTCTGCTTAATGTTTTTAGGAGGCTTCTCTTTTCTCCTACTCTCCTTAGCACTTCATGGTTACTCCAGCTACTTACGGCTGGAAAATTAAACATAGAAGTAAGGAATCAGTTTATCAGAAATTGCATTTGGAGTACCTATGCTTCTCTACGGAAGTGAGGCATGGACAATGACAGCCGTGGAGAAATCAAAAGTAGAGGCCTTCGAAATATGGCGCTACAGAAGAATGATGAGGATAAAATGGATCGACCGAGTTAGTAATGAGGAAGTCCTTAGAAGAGTAAGAGAGGAGAGAAGCCTATTGAAAACCTTATAGACGAAACTACATTATAGGCAGGGATGGCAATCGAAACTAAACGAGAGTCAAAACCAGTAAAATTTCAATAGTTTCGTGCCCAGGAGCGAAATGTAGAAACAAAACGAAATGGATTTAAATCAGGGGAGCTAAATTCGGAGTCTAAAAGAAATCGGAGTCAAACTATTTCGGGTCGAAACTAAACTAAAACTCTGGGACGATACGAAACGCAGATAATGTTTCGCACCGCACGTGCTTCACCTTCGAACGGTTTAGTTTCGACCCACGCACAGAATACGAAGTATGGATGAACGAAGTAGAGGCTCGGCCTACCGCCTTTAGATGCATGGGACACTCGTAATTTTACCACTCACACTTGCCTGAACGCAAACTGGCCATTCGATTTTTAAGTTCGATGTTTTAACCTCTATATACTTTCACGAAATGGGTCGAAACTATTCTATCGTATCCCCCTCCACTCAAATTTTGGGATCAAAACTTAACTATGAGCAGCGGTGTTTCCATTAATTTAGTTTCGTTCCTGAGAGTAAAGTTTCGTCCCGGGTAGAAACTAAACTCCTTGGTGATTTTAATTTCGTGCGGGAACGAAACTAAACCAAGGTCTCGTATTTTAGTTTCCCTCCGGGTTGAAACATTTTAGTTTCGTTTCGACCCTGCATATAGGTCATATCTTGAGACATGATGACCTGATGAAGACAATCGTCGAAGGAGAGGTAGATGGCAAGAATGGAAAAGGAAAAATTCGAATGAGGTATATGGAATAGTAAAGTCGGATGCGAAAGAGAAGAAATACGTTGGTGTGAAGAGATAATCTGGCAGGAGAATTGATTGGAAAACTGCGTCAAACCAATCTTAGGATTGTTGACCAGTGGTGATGATGAATCGACATTTATAGTAAGGCAAGGTTGGTGCTGAGTGCGGTTGCCAAAGAAAATTTTACTTCTTTAGAAGCGGCTGAAACTATAATATTCCTCGCTCAAAACAAAAAATAATCCTTGAAACACGCAGAATTAAGATTAGCAAAAAAAAAACATCTTTTGTGCAGTAATGATGAGTGGAAAGAAAGGGTTTTTTCTCTTTCTGATGAAATACTGTTTGAGTGAAAATGTTGTCGGTCGAAATGGACGCTAAAACACACCACATCAAACTATTCGGTTCCGCTCGAGAAACTACAGGTGACGAGACAGTCACTCGCAGCCTTGGCTTCATGAGCTCATTAGAGACTCCGTCGAAGTAGCGTTTCGGTGAAGTTTGGATGCACGCGGCCGAACTTCGAGAATGCGGTGTGACGTAGGTATTTGACCCAATTTAGCATCTTTCCAAAACACTGGTTTTTTAAATTTTTTTCAGTCATCTTTCAAATTATTCACCGTTAGTGTTCCGCCTTACACCAATGTTCTCTGCATGGTTCTGGTTTCGACTTATGGCCTCTATTTATCACGTCCAAATATCGAAAGTCTAGTTTCAGAAAATCCAAAGAATCTTTTAAAAAAATGTCCTGCCCCTGCTGGAGAAAAGCTAAGCTACCCCTTGTGGGAGAAAACAAATTACCATACGCAGGAATAAAAAAAGGCTAGACATGATAAAATGGGGTCATACATTCCTTTTTGTTGTCACTATGTAAATGTGTGTCTCTGTTAATACTACTTCATGAGAAATAGTGCAAGAATCAAACCCACTTCACTCATATAACGTATATTACGAACGGTTATAATAAAAATATTTTTTAATGTTGCTTCTCTCCATCAGTGACAAAGGTATCGTGTAAAACTTTCAGTAAGCTAGGTCAATTGTGATTTGATATGTGTCAGATTTCAATTTTGTCCAAATCGGAGCAGGGTAGTGTAATACGCATGTGTGAATAAAGCAATGAGGAGTAGTAGAATTTTATGCGAATTTAATTGAAATGATTAGGGACACTAGCTTTCACCGTGATTTTATGAAATCCATTTACTTCTTTGGTTCATTTATTACAAAATTTTTTTTCGGGCGTTTCAGCCAATCGTTCAGGACCACACGGCACTAAAGCCGTAATAGCATAGTAGAAATAAAGAATGACTCTTAGGAAGTAAACCAGAATTGGGAAAATTATTGAAGAATGATATTTGATTAAGTAACTTACAACCCCTGAAACCGCAAAACTTAAATTTCGTTTTATACATCCTGGGAAACTGGATGAAAAAAACTTTTCTGATGCCAATTGCAGTCAAGGTTTTCAAATTCATTTCCAATTAGTTACGGTTGATTTTCGAGCGAGTTTTGATCCAGTAAATCGTGTACGAGAGATCCACCTGCAGAGCGTTTTCTCACCAAATTATGAGCAATTTGTAGTAAAATGGCTCCCACTCCGCAGCGCGGAAAGTGAAGACGCGCTAAAACGTACGTCCCTAGGTTTTTCATTTCCTCCACTTACCGACTTGACGGGGTTGAAATCCCGCTCTAATATGCCGAGGCTCCTTATTTAGGCCCTGGGCATTTAAGCCTTGGCTGCGTAGCTGGAAATGCGACACATTGAAAGGCAAATGTGCGCCTCGGAGAGAATGAAAGAAGAGAAAAAAAGCAACTGGGAATCTCAGGAAGAGAGGACACGATTGCAGTAGCGCGTCCCCCTTCATTGCGGGGAGTTGCTTCACGGTCTCGGTTGTGTCGTGTGGGCGTTCGCATTGGCGTAGGCGTCCTCCCGTCGCCCATATGGGCAGATGCTCCCTGAGGTGCATGCGGGAAGAAGTCGGGAGAGATCTCGAGTGCGCCTGCCTATCTGGCTGAAGCGGCTCTTGCCTCGGGAATTGTCTCCCGCGGAAGCATCCAGTTGATTCGCAATCTCGTCGCGCTTCAAGACTTGCAGGCTCGTCGAGTCGCTGCTCGGATTTCCAGCAAGATTCCCAACCAGTGTATAATTATACCTTATTATTATTTGTTTTTACTTAAAAATTATCATGTTTTGTCATTATGATTATAGACTGAATACAGACTATTTACACACCGCAACTCAAGGGGGAAAATAGAATTAATATTGTTATAAAAGTGTTTGAAATCCTTCTCAGTCAATTTAATTTGATGCCTGAAATATTTTTGTTTGCTAACAGTTTAGTTACATGATTTGGCTATTTGATCGCCATACTTCTTAACGTCATAGACGGATATTTTTGCGTAATATCGAAGTTTTGATGACAGTATAAATCTCCTTCTGCATAAGAAAATGCTACATTTTCGAGTGCTATTTTTTATTGTGTTATCATTTTTTTACATCTCTGTCGTGGATAAAAGGTGCCGCCATGTTGCCTCTGGGTGTATGCTCTAAGATGACAACAGACTAGTTATTAATTAGTAGAATGGAGATTTAAGGGTATTTCGTCGGCTGTAGACCGAAGTCGTGTGATTTCATACTTGAATAATTATTATTGGAGCGGTGCCCAACTGGGATGCCTTCAGAATTGCTGTTTACGAAGACCATTCATACTAATTGTAAGTCCATTATATTCCTTATGCCCTCACAAACAAGTCTATTTACTGACACCATCACTTGCATTTTTTTCGATTTGATAAGGCCCACATTTTTGTCTCGTACCGCAACTTTCAGTCTACGTTTGGGATTGAGCATTAGAAAAATCTCTTGTCGCAGGCAGCTCTCTATTTCGGACTAATGCGGCCTGATAATAATTAGGCGATTAAATTTATGATTTCATTTTTCTTACAATTGTCTTATTAAGATCTCTTATTAATGGGATTCTCCGTTTCGTCATTCTCTGCATAGGTGCGCACACGATTTAGGCGGCAATAGTATAAAGGCATAATAAGGGTCTCCGCAACCCTTTGCCCCTGGAAGCCACGAAAGGCTAATCGGACCCTGGACGATGGTATTAATTTCCACGCGTTAAAGCCACGTCTTGAAGCGGACGATCGCTCGTGCCGTCTGACCCGGCCGTGCGCATCCGTTTAGCGGGCAGATGTCGCGTGGGAAGTCGGGTATTTGACAAGGGGGATCGTCCCTGCAGGAGGCTTTCTTTTCTTTTCAAAAATATCCTTCCTCTCCCACCTTTAACGCCTCTCCGGCGATTTGTAACGTGGGTGCACACGATCCATCAAGAGAGTCATCTCGTCTTTAATGTCCTCGCGGCGTGTTGCGACTGCTAGCGAGAAATGAGCGGTAGGAGCTGAACGAATGCACGCTAAGGTACCTGACGCGTGCATATGGGAAGAAAAAAGCTCAAGTCTCCGTCTATATTACTCCTCCCCTCCTGCCCGTCACTCTTATCAATCGACAAGGCTTTAAAATCTGCCCAATGAGTCCATTAAATACCGAGATACAATCTTTATGCACATTCTTCCTTTCATGCTAATGACTGACCGTCAGCTCTTTATAATAAAAGAATGCTACATCTCTGCCACGTTGAGATTTTCATTGAAAGAAGGACTCGAACAAAATATATGGAACGGGTAAAGTTAGAGAAGAAATACGTAGGTGTGAAGAGATTAGCTGATCGGAGAATTGAGTGGAGAGCTGCGTCAAACCAATCTTAGGATTATTGACCAGTGGTGATAATGAAAACGAATAGTTTGATATGCCAAAAATTACTGTGCGTATATGTAAAATATTATTGACAATATTCCGAGGTACTTCCAAAATACCCATTTTGTTTATGGAAATGATATAAAAGTCGAGTGTGTTGTGGTTCTAACGTAACTTAAAATTTAACTACTTCACTTTGCAAATAAATTGAAAAACTGAGTTACTTGCAGGATAACTGCAGAGGCAGTTTCGTAAATCTAACTTTTTCGTTTCATTATTGTCATTAAACTCAACTATGCGAGACGAGGTTCTTTCGCTCAAGTTTGGCCACCGATATTAAGAAAATTTTTAACGTGAGATTAGAAAACAGATGACTGTTGAATGTTACAGTGGTCTAATCTACTGGATTGTTAGCAGTACTATGCGAGTAAACAGCAGAATGCGACTGTAATGTTGAAATACGCATGAGATGATCAATTATCAACTATAAAGGGGCAGGATATTTACTGGGAAGATAATTTTTTTCGTGACCAAGTTCGTTAGACTCAATTTCTACCCCGGAAAACTTCCAATGAATGAAAATATTAATTCACACAACCTATTTTAAGGCACTGGTCTTCATTATCGCATTAATATCAACTTCATTCCTCACGGATCGTTTGGGAAAGAAAGGAAATAACTCATCGAATATAGAGCGATCATTAAGTGGTACACGTTCAGTCGGTGAATTAGCATACCTTATTCGGCTCACATTATAAATATTCATTCATATGCCATTAATGTAGTGCGCCATTTTTCCAACGGGCAGGGAGGCAGGGAGGAGGACTTGTCGTTTTCCGCTTCCTCTCCCATTACTTCCCCTTTTAGGATTGCATTTCCAACTTGCCGCCCACTTAGAGCCGAGGGACGAGCGCCCACTCAGACCAAACGGTCGGCGCACTCACTCACTCAACAAAGCCTCCCAACTTTGCCCCCTCTCCGTCATGGAAAGAGACACGCCTTCCCGAGTGTTAAAGGCTGATCCTCAATCAAACACCTGTTTCTAATGCGCCGGCTGGATTCATCGTCCTCCGTGAGTCGTATGAATTGTGGTGGGGGGAAGGACGAAGACCAGTGCAGGAAAATGGAAAGGGAAGTCTCTCTATAGGAAAAGGTTTGGTACGGCTCTTAGATTCTCCTAAGTGATAAGTGTTTCTTTTTAACCCATTATAACCCAATGTCGCTTCAAAGCAACGTCAAACATTTATAAATATTCTGCTATATTTAGGAAGCATCTAAACTACGCATTATTTTGAGGTGTACATTGTATCAACAAAATATTTAGCTGTCATGATAATTATGATTGAGTGCGAAATTTTCAAGTTTTCAAAATGAAAAATCTTGAAATTTGATATCTCCCAGAAGCAGATCTTGGTTAGAAAGGGTTAAAAAATTATGTGAACATCGTATCGCTCGTATTAATGTTCTCATTCGGAAAATGGTTAGCGATATGATCAACGTGGGAATTTATGGAAAAAATGAATTTTTTTATGTTGCACAGTATTTGTTAGGAAAAAAAACTTTGTAAGTATTCTTTTAACTCTTGATAATGACTCGAATAGATCGAACTAGGTAGAGTTTATTTTCTAATAAATACTGTGGAATATAATGATGTTCATTTCTTTCTATCATCTCACCATTCTAGGAAGTGAACTCGAAAAAAACATTGATTTGAAAGTGGGTATTCTTTAAAAAGTTTGCTCCATTTGCAACTCAATGGGAGTTGAGTATTTTTCTTTCGTGTAGGTAATCTCACATTTGTGGAATTATTTCTTGCATTTCAAGCTCTAATTATAGCCAATTCCAACCTGCATTTTATAACTTCAGTAGAGACAAATTTTACTTGATATTACATATCATTAACTATGACTTAACATGGCCAATGAAGAAGGTAGCTACGGTAGAATCTGAAATACTAGGCCAATCACCATAGAAGGTTGACCAATGAAGAATTTACATGCGCTAAACGAAGAACTAAGCATTTACCTTAAGCGTTTATTACTTGCTGTAATACTTTCATCACGCTCTTGCATAAGGAAGAAACTATTCAAAATATAGAATTCAATACGATAACGCTGGAAAGATTAACGAGATAAATCTTTTAAGTTTACAGCATTCCCTTCGAAGAAATTCTTGCAAATATTTTCTCATTTCGGTAATAAGTCGACTGTGAATATTATTTTAATAAATAATTAATGCCATTCAAGCAAAAACCTTCAGCATAAATTCTCGAGCTCAGTCTTATGCATTTTCATGTAATACTTTTTTTTTCTTTTGCACATTTCCTGCCAATCAGAGGCAGATGGATGGCAAAGGGCGACAAATGGCTTCTCATCTCAACGTTCGAGAGATAACGTGAGGTAATTAATTTGAGTGACAGGGAAATGTTCTCATAACCAGGAGTAGGTATCCTTTTCCACCGGTCTGGTCGTCAAAAAAGCAAGGTGTTTCCGGAAGGACGTATGAAAAATATGGGAGCGTTCGGCATAAATCATGGGGTGAAATTATGGAAATGAGGTGGATGGCGTTTGGGATGCCTCGATATCTTTATCCTCGTATCCATCAGAGGGAGCAGCTTTTTGCTGGTGCATGTCACCGTTCAATGTCATTGATCAATTTTCCTTTTGAACGTGAGGAATATTGAAATCTTAGAACCAGGCCATAGCCGTTTTATGGTAACTCATTAAATTTCTAACTTCGTAAAGATCCCCAGCACCTCAAAGAGAGATAATTGATCCAGTCATGAATTTTTCATTGTTTTAATTTAAAAACTATTATATGGAGGCTCATCTTTGCTAGGGAATTTTGATCCCGTCAAAATATTGACAAACCAAAATGTGTAAAATTTGGTAATGATTTTTTCACCAAGTTCAATGGACATAAATTATTTATAGATACGTTAGACACGTAGATGTGCTCATTGACGCTCACCAATTCATAACAGAACGTCTATTTTGGTTTTATCGGTTAAGGAAAAATATATATATGAAAATATTTCAAAATAATCCAATGCTAACCCATTTCACTAAATATAATTCTGTCCCATTAAGAGACCCAGAGTTTACCGAGAGAGTCCATAGCTGTCATTTCCTTCTTTTGGAGCAAAATCATTTCCTTAAACTGATTTAAATAATGCTCCACTTTACGTTATGACCATATGTCTTCCCGTTAGTAACAGTTTGAATGAAATCAGGCAGCTTTATTTTCTTACCCCCAGTATTTACAGTAGAAACATCCAAGGACCTCACAAAATTCCTTCCGATCTTAACATATTCTCACTCGCCCGCTCATATGAACCCAATACCCTCATTATTTTATTCCCTGTTTATCTCTTTACGTATGCTATCTGCATTCCTTCGTCCCTTGTTACACGCTCAAACTCAAACTCCCCTCAAAAGTCCTCCAACGGTTTTCTCTTCTCACACACCGCAGTGAATACCTCCGATCAATCGCCTACCTTACCATTCATTTTTATCTTTTCCATTCTCTTTCCCTCTCATTCTCTAATTCCTCCGACATCTTTTCATACTATGCACTATCATAGCTCACATTTTCATCGAGTTAACGGAAGGTCTATCTCAGTTACACTTGTCAATGGCCCTTTCTTAAAAATACTGAGTTCCACAAAGCAAGTAATCGAGCATTTATGAATACCTCCTCCTCACCCTGTAGCCTAATCATATGATCGAGTTTTGAGAATATAATGGAATGGAATGGTGGAAGTTTCAAACAATCATTAAAAAAATTTTATTCGATCTTCTACTCAATCTAATTATGGATTAGAGGGCTACTTTTGAACAGATAGAACTTTCGCTCCTTGCTATTTTTACTCTCTGAAAGGATTATCAATTAATCAATAGCCTGATATTATTTTCGGTACACAAAAATAATATCAGGTCATGAAGGATTAAGGCAGTAGCTTTATATGGAAGGCTTAAAATTCAGGATGGGCTAGCATCAGGGATCTCTCAGCAATTTAATCAGCTTATTACAAAACAGCTATTAAAAAAGAAGTCACCTCAGAGGAAACGAAAACAAAACTTGAGAATTCCATTTCAATAGGAGAAGTAGCAAATCTACGCGCTTGATAAATATGTAGATCCAAACAGTATCTTGAGACGAAATCCATGACAAAAAACCGCTTACATTTCTAAGATATTTCCAATTTGTCAACCGGTATAAAGCCAGCTGCGTCTCCGGGGCACAATGGTCATGATTTAGTCGCTCTGTCCTCGAATGAGATGGAATCAATCGATAGCGAAAGACATTCGAAGGCCCGGAAACTTTCTCAGATGAATCTTGACGTCGAAATCACTGGGAGCAGGTTGAGCTGCGTATTCTAACCATTGGAAGAATCCAAGTGGTCGCGAACGGGTCATTTATAATACGTGGATGGAGACAAAGCATGCAAAGCGAATGTAACAGAGGGGCGATAGCGTCCTAAAAGATGTAACTCATCTAATCGATAAAGCTTTTACTTTTTTGCAATTCCAATGACTGGCTATAAACTAGTCCGCTGGGTTGACATTTCTTTCAGTTGCATGTTGTGAAGTCAAAAGAACTAAGAAACTCCATATCAAATCATTTATTAAAGTCACAAATTCTAGCCATGAATTATTATTTTGTTAATTTTTCATCGGAATACTCTGAAATTTCCGTAAAGTTACACTGTCTCCTTCTCTCAGAATTTATAATTAATACCTATAGTTATTTTTATGGTACATAAATTTAGGGGCCAGTCATTGAAAAATTTGATTATCTATGGCGCATAGCACGACAAACTTCTCACTCTCTCCTCTCTTTGGGCTTTTAGATGGCTTAAGTTTGCTTAATGCACCTTTATCGTTGCCTTAAAAAAAAATACCTAATTGTATTTCGTTGATAAGAAGTAAATTTTTCACCCATTCAATGAACAAATCTATTCTGTATAGATTATTTATGATGACTATACGAAGAATGATGAAGATAAAATGGATTGACCGTGTGAGTAACCATGAAGTGCTAAGGAGAGTAGGAGAAAAGAGAAGCCTCCTAAAAACATTAAGCAGAGGAAGGGACAACTTAGTTGGCCACATTTTGAGGCACGATGGTCTGATGAAGACAATCGTTGAAGGACAAGTGGAAGGGAAAAAGGGCAAGGGACGGCCCCGAATGAGTTATGTAGGACAGGTTATAAAGGATGTAAAAGAGAATAAATATGTAGCTATGAAGAGATTAGCGGATAGGAGAGAGAAATGGAGAGCTGCGTCAAACCAATCCTAGGATTGTTGACTGATGATGATGACGCCACAGGCGAGAGAAGAACTAGTACAAAATATTTTAATCTCTGTTTTTCAAAAATGAACTCTCTGAAAGACTGAAAGTACTTATCTCTTATTTTATTTATTGAAAATTTCAGTTTTATTTCCGCCAAATATTTCGTATACCGTCTTTACTGTGTCGATTTGGGAAACTTGTCCGAATTATTGTAGCAATTAGACGCTCGAAGACGAAGTTTTTCCGGCTATAGAAGTGGTCGAGGCTAACCATTTATAAATAAGCCGTCATGAGACACATAGATGATTATTATCTATTAAAGTAACATAAAGGTTACGGTAGGTTTAAATGGTTTTTTTTTGCGAATCCCCTAGATTATTCTTCCCAAACTGACCGAACCGGTGTTTCATCATTTTGAGCTCTGAAAGGAAAGAAAACCGAACTTAATTTCATCGAACTTACTCGTTCACTTTTGAATTTCCTTGACATGTTATTGACAGGACTATGCTAATTTCCGAATACAGAGCCAAACAATAGGTAATAAGATGGAGCAGTCGTGCGTGGCGTCAGACTCTATCTTGCTCCGCATGCTCTAGTCGCCTCGCTCTTGTGCCTTTTGTTTACACGCCCAAATTAATCCGAAGGGAAGTGTAATCGCGGCTATTCGCGCATAAACAAACGGGCCTCTATTTTATTCCCTCGACTCAAACAGAGGCGTAATTGATCGAGGATCAAATTTAACAGCCTGGAAAGATGTTTATTGGAATGGCGAAGACGCTATCTACGATTTACTGGAGCGAATAAAATCGCTAACTCGTTTCGTTTGCACCGAAGGGCGTTCTTCGAGCTGGTAGCCTTCTCCCATGAGCCCGCATAGTCGTGCCTCAACCGTTGGTTGGCGCACTGATTTCCTTCTCGTCCCTGAGGCTACCATTACTACCACGTCCCTAAACTCCACGGACAGCCGCCGCTACGTATCCCACTGAATTCTCCCCTGCCTTATACTAAGGGGACAGCATAGAGGCAGGCCATCTCATAGAAGGCTCATTTCCGTTGCCACTTCGGTCGCATTTCAATCGGTTTTCAAATATGTCCGCTGCGCAGAGATGAGTGCAATGCGATCCTCTTTTTTCCAATATTTTGCAGTACAATGTTAGTAATTGCGAGAAAAAGCATTGAAAAGCTATGCATTTGATATATAACATCATCATGTATAGAAATTTCGGTCAAAATCCCTAATTATACCTTAATTCCCCGTGAAACTCTGATTACTCTGTGTAATATTTCTAAACCTGCCGCGTCAACGGCGGTGAAATATACCAGAATCGCCACGAGAAAAAATTCCCCTCGACCTGGAATAGAACCACGGACCTTTGGCTTTCCTGGTCAATGCGCAAACCACTACGCTATCCATCTTCATTAATTAATTGCTGCGGGAATTAATGAACCTGGATAGCGTAGTGGTCTGCGTAATGGCCCGGAAAGCCGAGGGTCCGTGGTTCGATCCAGGGGAATTTTTTCTCATGGCAATTCTTGCATATTGGATTAATTTGTCCGTCAACGACGCGAGTGGAGATTTTAATAATCCCATTTAAATGAGCGATGGGTGAAAACACGTTAAAAAGCAGACTTGAGGATCCTCTTTTGTCATATTCGTGCCTTATACACTCGGCGCAAATCTCGTTCCTCTTTGTTGGCACATTCCTTCCCTCAATCCTCATCTTTTCCTTCAGAAGGATAGAGTAAGATTATGTTTAAGAGTTAAATTTTTGTGGGATTTAGCGTATGCTTTAATTATATGCACCACATCGACTATTTTTTCTCATTCACTCATTGTCAGTGATTCAACCAGGTTGGCTTGGATAGGTCATGGCCGGGTTCACTCCCGGACTAGGGCACAGCCTTTGTTAGGCACTTTTGTTTGATCCCATGCAGAACAGGGGCGTAGTTTCTTCCGTTGGACCTTTCCCAGAATATTGTGTTTGGTGTGTTTGAAGACTTCTCCCGGGTTTCTAACCCTGGACCTTTCATTCAGTGGTCCAACGCTGTATTTCATTGTATTCACGCTTTATCTTTTTAATGGGATTTCTTTCATTTATTGCAATTTGGGAAATGCGTTGATTTTCAAAGAATTCGAATGGCGGCGTTCATATTTTCTTCTGGGTGCATGATAGTGCAGATATGTTTTTACATCCATGAATCTATGCTAAGGTAGGTATCTTGCGGAATTAATTCTTCGAAATAATATTTATGAAATTTTACCATTTCAGCATTTTCTTTGGTCTTTTATTGTTTTTTTACGTGAATAATAGAAGCCGACGATCGCATATTTTGAAAAATATTTTGTTCCAATAATTTTTTAATTTAATTTTCATTAGAAAGAATAACCATCGTTCAAAGCATCATTACTCATATTGTTAAAATTTCGTTTTAATTATTTGAAATACCGCGCGTAAATTGTTATTATTATGTTTTAATCAATGATTTGATGCATAATACTCGAAAGGGAAAGGCATGAAATAAATATTTTGCCTCCTTCAATTTTTCATTTGAAATCTATTTCGCTGCATACATGTTGCGCGAAATGTAAAACGTGCTTCTAGTGTTCTACTTCGGAGACGCATGTATCCATTTGAAAAATTATTTTCGTGTTCACTCGATTATCTGCGATTACCACTGTTGCAGTATTATCTCCAATACCTATAGCACCCTACTCTGTCTTATAAGAAGTAAGTATTACACCGCCCTCTAGTGCTTGGGAATGGAACTTCAATCTCGTTCTTTACGTTCACCTATACTCTTCCACTCCCTTCAGCCTCACTAAATTTATATTAGCTTTAAGACATATGTCTCAAAGTAGCATAATATCGTTAAAATTACGTTCTAATTAAAATATTTCCTTGAACTATTGCGAGAAACGCTGCCATTACTGAATTTTTATAAATGATTTCATGAATTGTATACGCAATGATAAAGGTATTAAATAAATACTTTGCCTCCTTCAATTTTCGATTGTGAAATCTATTCGGCTCCATAAATGTTCTACTAAACGTAAAACGTGCGCCTAGTGTTCTACTTCGGAGGCTTATTTGAGAAATTGTTCTCGTGTTCACTCGATTATCTGCGGTTACCACTCTAGCAGTATTAACTCCAATATCTTTAGCACCCTACTCTGTCTTATAAGGAGTACGTATTACTACGCCCTCTGTTGTTTGGGAATGGAACTTCAATCTCGTTCTTTACGTTCACCTATATTCTTCCTCTTCCCTCAGCTTCACTAAATTTTTCATCAGCTTTAAGATCTATCAAAGCAGCATACTATCGTTAAATTTGCGTATTAATTAAAATATTTCCTTGAACTACCGCGAGAAACTCTGCCATGACTAAATTTCAATCAATGATTTCATGCATACCTATTCCACGCAAGGGAAATGCTTAAAATAAATATTTTACATCCTTCAATTTTTCATTTATAAATCTATTTGACTGCATAAATGTTTCGCTGAATGTGAAACGCGCTCCTAGTGATCCAATTCGGAGACGTAGGTATCTATTTGAAAAATTCTTTTCGTCTTCACTCAATTATCTGCGATTATCACTCTTGCAGTATTAACTCCAATGCCGATAGCACCACACTCTGTCTTATAAGGAGTAGGCATTACTACGCCCTCTGGTGTTTGGGAATGGGACTTCAATCTCATTCTCTTCCTCACCTTAAATCATCCGATTCGCTCCAGCATGATGTATATTCGCCGGCTCCCATCTGGCTAAAGACGCAAAACTCCGTCCACGCGCTATCTCTCGTCAATCGTACGCCTCCTCGTCCTCTGTTACTCCCTCCTGTCTCTATCGCCCTACTTCCAAGTCCCTCTCCGAGGCGCGTGATGTGACGCGGTTTCTCCTCCCTCTTGTTCCTATTGGACCGGAATTTACGAACACTGGACCGCGGGATAAATCTCTCCCGAATTTCAGGCGCAGTTCTTGGATTTTAGAAACATGTTGAAATAAAAACAAGCTCCAATCAATTTTAGATTTTGGTCTCTATACGGTGTTAGAGGGTAGAATGTTAGGTATACGAGGGAGGGGTAGGAAGAGTACAGGATTTTTAGATAGATTGAAAGGGAGTAAGCCTTACAGTGAATTGAAGAAGGCTGTGCTCGAATGAAAAGGAGGCTTCCAGATTACTTCTTTGGTACTTCATGTAAAGCTACATTAATCGATAGAATACTATAATAATGGCAATAATAGCAATAATAATAATATTAATAATAATAGTGACAATAATATTATTAATAATAATAAAATTTTAGAATAAAAATAAATATGGCGGGCATGATTTAGAGGAAAGACATCATTATGTTAACTGCACAAGAAGGCTCTTCTCCTCAAAGTATTACTTGTGTTCGACTGTTTAATCATTACCAAGTACACTGCAGCAGTGTACCTACTTGATTATGACATAACAGCCGAGACGGCAAAGTACTTGATAATGACTTCACAGTGGAAATGAATCGTCAAGGAAATAAAACGTTTTGGGAAAGCGCCATTTTGTTTGGTTGGCATTGTTTGAAAATTTTATAATTGTGCTGTAAAGGATGCCTCAACGTGTTTCGTCTTTGATGAGAATATGATCATCCTTAGGTTGTATTGTTGGAGTAAAGTGTCATAAATTCAGTGAAAATATTACCGCAAGTAAAAGCATTTATATACCATTATCACTGACAATGAGGCAGAATTTTTAAAATACGAGTCTGCTGTGTTTCGGCCTTCCTATTGCAGGTTCTTTAGTAATGTTGTTGCCAGCTTCAGGGAACATGAGAAAACTACAGATGAATGCTCTGAATTTGAAAAAGAGCTGCTCCTTACATCATTTTATCTTTACCTTAGAATATCTTTTATGATAATGGAATAATAATAAATAAAGCTGAGACTAATATCATCTCCAACCGACCATAATTTCATCAGTTAAATGAGTTTCACTGCGGTAAAATTATTAGATCGAGCATCTATTTTTGTATCTCTAACTGTAGGCTCCTTAGAGGAAAGTTTGGAGATTCAATTCGTCCAGGTAGTGATCTAGTGACTTCATTCACCTGGGATAATTTTCATTAAACACCTCTGAATGTGAGCTACTTATTTTGTAGAAGCTATTCTCCTTCGTCACTGATGAGATGACGTTCGGTAAATTCTATCATAAAATGTAAACAGCGTCAAAATAGCGCATATAAAATGGCTATTCTGATTTGTAATAGAGGGATATTGTGTCCGCGAAGGATTTAAGCGACGCAATTCGACAGCGAAAAGGTGGACATCGAAGAAAGAGACGAAGGTTGGAATGTGCGGGAATGGCATTTCAGACTGTGGAATCTCCGAAGAAAGTCGGTGCTTGTAATGGGATGTGACAACTATTAGACCGGGTGAAACGGGAAGAGAAAGATACTGCTCGTGAAAGAAGGAAGAAGGTAGGCCTGGGGACACTTTGAGGAGGACGATAGGAAAGAGGGCAAGTCGGCGAGTGAGTATCCGAGGCGGATGTTTCTGCTAGATGCAGGGACACCGATAAAACATCAGTCTCATTCCAACCGAGAGGGACCAACCCACTGGCATCTCATACGAACTGCTTTAGTGGGTGTGTTGGTGGGAGTCTTGAGCTCAAAAGGGAGCAGGCAGAGTGTCATTCCGCTGTGAAAAATTGTTCCTTCACAATCGGAGATCACCGCACCTTGCAAACCTTAGACGACGATTTGCGGTTGAGCCTAGTATCAGTTGGTCTGAATGGGAAATTAGATTACAATGTCTTGTACATTTTAGTTCGTGCTTGTGTGGCATTTTTACGTTGCATTTGAGTTCTTCGCAAGGGTTGATTTCTTCCGAGGAAAGTTATGATTGGACATTCAGTTTCACCTGGTAAACATTTAGTGATTTCCTTAAACCTGGGAATACTTTCTTTGAACACATCCGAACCAGAGCTACGTTCTTTTACTGAAGCTTCTTTCATTCGCCATTGGTGGGACGAAGGGCGGAGAATTCTTTTATAATTGAAAAATAGCGTCTGAAATAGCGTATATAAAACGTTTAGCAATATCCATTTTCTAGGGAAATTAGATTAAAATGTCTTGTATATTTTAGGGCGTGCTTGTGTGCAATTTTCATGTTGGATTTGAGTTTATTGACAGGTTTGAAATATAATGCATATGCTAAAAAATTCTACGGTTCCTTTAATTAATGCTGCAGTGTTTTTATACTTTTCAAAATATCCTACATATAATTAGTCTTTCTTTTTTATGTGCAGAATGATTTGCCGTCAAGTATTGGAATTTGGAGAAGGCCACCGGCTGGAGTGTCGCTTGAACTGCATTCGATAAGGAATCAGCATTCCTTTTTGAATAAATCTATGTCATCGTCGGGATTTGAGCCATGAAGGGTTTAAATTAAGACATACTGGCAAAAAGCAAATTCATCAAGAAACTTGTTTTACTTGGAAATGGGAGGGGGGTTCGGCCAGAGAAACAACTACATTCATGTTATGCTTCTGTTTTAAGGGGTTACTGATTAGTGTTACCCGGAATGTAATGACTCATTATGACTAGGCGTCTTGACCAGAACGAAAACAAACTGAGACATGCATTCACTATCTCTTTTCAATGATATCGATCGCAGTAACTCGGTATACATTGATCACTCTGACCACGCACACTATTTTAACATCCAAGCGCTAATGATATTTCACAGAGTTACGTGCGAGCAATCTCCATTGTGTAGGTTGCCTGGCAGAGCTCACGCGAAGGAAAATTGATGCTTGATCAACGTACAGACATTTATTTAAAATTAATCAACTAGAGGCAAAGATACCATCAAAAATATTTAGAGCCGTCAAGATTGAGAATTCCATGTACCCAGAGGGCCGAGAAGTTATGCGAATTAAAAACACTGCGATAATCATCGCCATTTACTTCAATACTAGCGTCATTCATGAGCTATTTCAAGTGTATTAAAACTTAGCGGAAAAAATTATTCTAATATTTTCAGAGTAATGGGCAATCGGGAGATCCGGGTTCGAATCTCAACTAAGCCAAATTTTTTATGGTGAAATTCATCTTTGGTGTATATATGAAAGAGGGATAATGAGTTCGCGTGGACCCAAAGACTGGGCACGACTCCCGCGATATCCCTTCGAAGGCGCGAAGCGGGTGCGAGGCTGAGGAACCTCTTGCCTTTTAAGGATCGGGTCGTCTCCACCCACCCAGTCGGAGAGGGTGGGGTTTTTCGTCCGCCGCAATAGTCCGTGGGAAACCTCTCGGTGGCGGCGAGGCGTGCACGTTTCGTGCGCTAAAAGGCGCGCCGCCGCCGTACACCTTGACCTCCCCCAACCCATTCCATCGGCCGCCGCCGCTGCCGCTTTATTTCCGGAGAAAGTCGGCGAGATTTGCGGGAGAGGAGTCTAGTGCGGTGGAGCTATTAGCGGTGGCTGGCGGTAACCGAGGCACGACGGGATGGATTCCCTTTCAAAGGGCCTCCATCACGTCGCTAAACCCTGGAGAGAGAAGTGCGCGCCCAACCCTTCCTTCACTTTCCTTTCGGGCGCTCCTCTTAAGCGATTGCCAGGCTCTCATCACGACACTTGTGCTCGAGGAACATTGATGCTTGATCAGTTTACAGACTTATATTTACAATTATAATATAATATAATTTATTCTTCCATGCATACATATTTTTTACAGATTATTATACCCATTCAAGGAAGTAAGAAAGCCTGTAAGGCAATAAGCCTGTGTTTAGGCTTATTGCCTTATTAGGCTTTTAGTGATTTTGTACGCAGCCACGCGCAAGGGTGCAATTTCATATACACCCAGGAGGAAGTTCGCCATGAAAAAATATTCGGCTTCGCCGGGATTCGAACCGATCGGGAGATCCGGTTTCGAATCCCGGCTAGACCAAAAATATTTCCATGTCGAACTTCCTCCTTGGTGTATTTAACTTTGCAACTGTTGGCGCGTGACTGCGTACAAAGTTAACTTGTTTCTTGATAGTGCTTTCGATTAAATTATGGCGATAAAAAATGAGTTCGTTCCAAAAATCTTATAAATATTAATTATTTTTATCGATAAACCATATAAAAAAATCTAACCTGGATCAACTCTTACCTATCAGTTATAATTTCGCAAATCACACTGTGGAAGTCATTTGAAGAAATACAGTGAGTGTCATATCGTAGTAGTAATTTTTATTTTAAGATAAATAAATAGATTCTTTGAATCCCAGCTAAGCCAAATATATTTTCATGACGAACTACATCCTTGATGTTTTTGTCTAAGGACCCGTGCGAGTAATAGCGTACAAAGTGAATTATTTCATGCATGTGCTTACCTCTCGATTGCTATCGCTTCACACCCTCTTTCAACTCCCGTCTTGATGTCCTCCTATCAAACTTATTCCCGCCACAGGACACTCCGCTCCGCATTAATTATTATCCACTACGGTCCCTGACCACCATCCGTATTTTCGGGGTGTCCTTTCGTGTCATTAAGGAGGAATGTCTCTGTCGGTTGCCTGCCATCTATTAAATTCTTCCTCAGCGCCTCAACGGCGATCGCATTACGACGGCAATTATTCGGGTATAGCTGATCATTTAATTATTTACCCTCTCCGACTGAACGATTGATTAGCCTGAGAAGCAGTAACGTTGCCTGAAAACGTGTGGGAGTTTTTCAACGTTCTTTTACGATAATCACTCCACATTCAAAGGAGCTTATTGATGAAAATAATTGTTCAAACTAGTAATTGTTAATTCTGGCTTTAAAGATGTATCCATATCAATTTTTATCTCATGTATTTTTCAAAAAGACGTTTATACTATTCTTGATCGAAGCTCACTGCAACGAGACCTCATTTGAAATATAATTGATGACAAATCTAAACGAATACATAAAATTTCTCAGTCTCCCATCATATTAAATTACGAATTTAAAAATTGGAGCAATAAACCATGAAGATAGATTGTTAGCTCAGCCAATAAATGTTGACATTATTCTATGAGCTAACGTTATAGTGACTAGTTATTTGGCCTCCTAAAAAAGATTGTTTGCCAGGCCATTCCATTTCAAGCCGTATGTGCACCGAGATTAGAGTAGTATAAAATAGGTAGAATATACCTTTGTATAGTAGTTATCTTCTATGTGAGGCAATCATCTTATTTATGCGAAAGTTTTTATTTACATTACATTAATACTAAGGAACCTCTTTTTTCAATACTTATGGAATAGGGCAGTTTGACTTATATTTACTTTTTTGTAGGGGTATTTGGTAACTTATATATGCTATGGGAGCCTATATAATATATATGTATAATATATAATGAAAGACTATAGAAGGAACACTCCCTGACTGAGTGGGAGGAAACAAAAGCGAGTGAATGTTGATGGGTTGATATTTTTATAGATTGAGTACTACTATGGAACACTTGCGGTAGCTGGGTCGCGAATCAACAACTCCCAAACAGGAAGCATAGGTTGTCAAAGCATGAAAAATGAGCGATGTTTTCTCTCTCGCTGGCTATTGGAAATTATCACTGATGCTGTTTCGAGTAATATTTCTCACATCCGTCGATTGACCGCTTCGGGGCATACCTTCGAAGTTTCCGAGTCACAGAAAAAGTCGCCGAACCTTGTTGAACAATGAGCGATTGCAGATAATGATGCGTGGTCTGATGCCATCTATTTATATTTCTTTTTGGGCAACTCGCTGTTTTTTTTCGTGTCCGTGATTGGTTTGGCTGAGGACCTTTTTTTGCCTTTAAAATCGCTCCATGGTGGGCAATGTGAAGTTGAAGGAGTAAGAGACTTTTCCAAGAACGAGCGTTTGAAATAATGTGTGATACTTTCCCACGATATGAATAGACTGAAAAGAGGCCATTCTCAATAACTGTACATCGAAGTCAACATAACCACTGGAAATAAAAATTTCTGCACAAAATACCCACTGGAAAAACACCCTCTGTAATTAAAATTGAATGGTACCTAATAGATTTTCCCCAATTGTTGTCCTGCATTCACTTCTTTTTGCCATTTAGCCCCTAGTTCATATTTCAAAAAGGCCAAATAAATAACTGAAATCGTAACATTGGCATTAGACTGAATCATAGAAATCAATACGATATTGTCCTAAAGATTTTGTATATTTTTGGAATATCCTGCAGAATCGATAATTTACACTGTCTGATTCTCTATGCTGGCATTACAATAACCATGGAATGGTAGTGTTCCTTATTCGATTTTTGTGTCTGGCAGTGTTGTCAAGGAATTCGCTGGTGAAAGATCTCCACTTTTAGTTGTAAATGATAAGTGTTCACTGTACAGGGAAATGAAAGTCACCAATATAGGAAGAATTTTACGGTGCCACGATGCTGCGAGAACAATGTCACGGTATAACCAACCAAAAACTGCATATTTGAAGTACTCTGCTGCTACTTTGAGCTTTGCGAGCTCGGGAAGTAGTAAAAGCACAAGCCTATGTGTAGATACTGCGTTAAAAACAAACTTCATAGGCTATTTACGTACATTCTGATTCTGTTACATGAAGGAGAAAAGTTCTTCAATACTCGATGAGCTTCCCGCCATTTTCTCAACTTTCTGATGCTTTAATATCTTTGTGTGTGAATTTACAACTATGTGTTTTAAAAAGGTTTACATTTAACGTTCACCGCGATGATTTCATTCACCGTTTAAGCGAAAAATTTAACGTTAGCATACGGAAAAGACAAGGTATAAATGGAGCGAGTACATAGCAGGAGCAGAGGGTTGAATGTTGGGTAAACGAGGGATACGAAGGAGGAAAATAGGATTTTTTGTAAAAATGAAAGGGAGTGTTATTGTGAATTGAAAGGGGAAATCCATGAAGGTAAGCGAGGCTGCCAGAACGCTTCTTAATTACTCCATGAAAACCTACCTTAATTGGTAGAATAATTATACATGAATAATTATTTTATAGGCATTATTTTTCGATGAAAAAAGGTACTTGGGTGCATATTTGATGCGTCTTATTTTGCTTTTACCATAAGGAAAAAACTGGGATGGTAGCTAGAATAATTCTTAAATAATCAATGGAAACCTACCTTGGTCGGTAGAGTACTTTAATAATAACAATAATAATTAGGATTAGGTTGGTACGATTTATGAGGCAAGTACATATTCGACAAGTGATCGTACACGCGCCTCATCTGCGCTCAGCACGATGACTTCTATCGAAATTCGTTTCTCACGAGGCAGAATGTGTAAAGCTATAACCCGTAGCGGCGCCTGACATATACCAGGACATGAAGCATGGGTTCCTTCGCCTTTTCTCATGTGCCCGCGCCACGATCCCCTCCCCTCTCCTTTGTGGCTTCTTGAAATTGTTTCGACGGCGGAGCCGAACACGAAAAAAAAAAACGCCCCCGGGGTAGTTGGGTTCGTGCAACAGTCGCAGCTAGCTACCCCTCCCTTAATTTCCCTCAACGTCTGCCTCCTCCTTCCAAAAAATCTCATTCCGTCCAGGACTCCTTCGTCCCTCCCTCTCCTCAAAGGGAAATGGCCAGGATGTTTTTTCCCTTGCCCGTTCCGTGTCCGAGGTGTCATCGGTCGGGGAAGAAAGTATTGCCATATCCTCCCTTCCTCATTTACCAACCTTGTTCTCCTTCTCATTCTTCGGCCACATCCATTCTTCACGGCTGCTCCACCCAGACTCCTGCGGGTCGAAATTTTCCACTCCTTAACCTCGCGTTGAATGGTGGATGGGAATATTTTCGTTGGGAAAAAGAGGTCGAAAGGGTTTGTTTTGTGGTGTGTGGAGAAGGGCAATAGTTTGGGGGATACAATGAATAGATCTATGTCCTATGTTCGAGGATTGTACCGTTTGGTGGACATGTACCATCTTCAACTTCTCCGTTGTTCTTTCTTTACCCTCAGAAGGTCTTTCCCACTTTTTTTGTATGCATGTCTAATGTCATTGGACCAAAACGACCGCTCAACCGGGCGGAGTTGGATGCCCTGGATGTCATAGGGAAATTCCGAAATCGGTAAATGTTGAGCGTGGAGGTATTTCTGGCAATGGAAATAAATGGTGTGTTTTTGATCCTTTAAATAGCGTAAAATATTCTCTGCAGGGTGTGTCACGGAGACGCAGCCCTTCATTAAGGGTGTTCGTTCACCGGGAATCGCTCCCTATTTTAGGATATTATTTTAAATTTATGCCCAGCGCTTAGTTCAATGCTCTTGGGAGGCTAGCATAGGATACGATTGTTTTAATGAAGTGACGAACGGTAAACTCGTCTAATGAAGGGTCATTATTCACGGCATTTGATCTTTGTCTCCTCACTCTCGATAGCCAAATGTGTATACGTATTGGTCGTGAAAAAGGAAGTGTAACGTTAACAGCATTGGAGAATGCTCCGAAGTTTTTAACTTGATCTTAAAGATAACTTAAACTCCCGGAACTAAGAAAGTTGGTATTCCTTATCTGATGTTTTCTATGATATTAGTTTGCCATAAATGTCTTCACGTAAGGAGCAGAATTTGACATATGAAAATTAAGAATGACATATAAAAATTTATTTTACAAACCTTAATGACTAAATTAAAAGTATTTGAAGTACCTATCCAGTAATTTCTATAGCAATTAGACTTAATGGTGTTGCGCAGTTACGCCAAAACTTTAAACGCTACCAATGATCATTGATAAATACTCAATATTGGTTCTTCAATTCATGCTATCGCAAAACTTCGCAAATACGCATTTACTTTTGACATTAGAGACTATGAAAAATTGTAGTATTATATATCTATTCAGATCGTGGGCACTCGTCTTTGCAGAACTTAATATCATATTAAAATTTCAGTTTAAGGCCCTTCAAATTCAAAAGCAAGTCAGATGATCCCCGAATGGAGCCGATACACTTTGCGCCCATCAAAACATTCTCAAAATGAAAATCAATGTTTTCATTGACGCTTCACTCGTGTTCAACAATCTCGACACGGAAACAAAAGAATGACACGGGAAGACGGCCGTTATCTTCACCCAGTGTAGTTAAAGCATCGAGTCGGGGCGGAAATAATGTAATTTGCGGCCGTTAGCGCTAAGGACGTCAGCCGCAATAACTCTTGCATGTTGTTTAATTGGGTGCATGCTTTTATGCACTCATGTCTCGCTGTTGAAACAATGCCAAGTAATTAAATTTCTCGCCGGAGAATGCGTACTTAGGCTCTGCTGTTAAAAAAAACATCAGTGGGTAAAGTGAAACGCGATGCCTCCCACGTCAGTTCTCGGCTGTGAATATACGACCCCTACCACTGTCCACTTGTCGTTTCCTTCTATCGTGGCCTAACGTGGAGAAACCATAGAGTTAGGTTGCATGCAGCGGGGTGCGATTGGTGTGCAATGGTATGCAATCTACAACAACATCGGGCCACGTGACCTTTTGCGATAGACTAGCAGGAAATGAATAAGAAACATAGAGAAATTACCGTCTCAAAAATTTTCTTGCTGTTTTTCTTATACGCGTGCAGAATCCATATGCATATGGTTGTGGAAACTGGTCTTCAAGTGGCACGATGATACTCCCTGTTGGATAAAACTACTCGTCTATTGGAAACTCATTTCTATGGAACTTTGTATAAAGTTTATTTCCTATCAATGATGAACTTTCCCTTGGTTGAATCCAAATGTATTAAATTGGAAAGAGGGAAGTTCGCAGAATATTTAATCACAGAGCTTTAAGATATTTTATGTAACATGAAATCGACAGATTCGGATTTCAATTGGTGAATATTCATGCTGAATGAAGATAAACAACCTTTGTAAATTTCCACATAACTTTTCACGGTACAACACGTTTCGACGCCAAGGGTCACGCGAGAATATCGCTGCTAAGTATTCGAGAATCGGGCCTTAGCCTCGAAACGCGTCGCACCAATTAAAAATTCTGTAGAAATTAACAAGATTCTTAGATTAGAAGGTAACAATCCTCGTTCATTTTATATAAGATATTTAAATATATCTACATAAACATTAAAAATGTGTGTCAGTTGAAAAGAAATCGCTAAGGAATTATTTTGAAGGTACGGATTATCTTCGTCAGGCATTCAATGATTTTCGGCTCAACTTTGTGGAAATTAATACACGAAAATAAAAAGGAGACCTCGTTGCTTTCCACAGATTTATTTCGTCCGTACGTCCACAGATTTCCACAGGTATATTCCGTCAAGTACTTGATAATGACCTCTATGGTCGAAACATGTCGTACGGACGAAATGAATCTGTGGAAAGCAACGAAGTCTCCTTTTCATTTTCGTTTTCATCTTCGTCAGAGTAGGTATAGAATAAAACACGGTTTACTTTTTACTTTCTTTTAAGTTAGCATTTTTTATTTTTAAAAAATCAGGAAAACGGTTTTCTTTGTCTGCAATCTCCAGGGGAAATTGGCCGACAACTGCAGAAGACGAAAATAGCTATAACCACTGCAGCTGTGAGGGAGGAACGCATTTCTTCCCTTACGTTCGAGAGAACCCCTGTGCCGCACTTGGCGGGTCATCTCATTGCGACCGTCTTTAAGCTCAGTTCTCCGTCGCGCTATCTCCCATCCGAAGATGACTTTCTGTCACCGTTCGCCAGAGCGCGTTGGCGCGCGTGGCCAGCTGAGGCCACCGGTGAAGCTCGCTGCCTTTATTCTCCTCCTCCCCCGCCCTCCCTATCCTGTTACTTTGCATTGTTCCCTCGGCCAACCAAAGCAGTGCTTCACCCCGCAACCCCTTCCCTGTCCTTTCTTAACCTTCTCTCAACCCATCACGCCCCCTTTTATTCCCGGGCATCATGCGGTCAGCGTGGCGTCTCGTGTTACAACTCCAGCCTCTCCTCGGAACACTTCCGATGAAATATTTACGACCGATATTCGCCGAGCAGTTATGAATTCCTAGTGGGCGTGTTCCCCAAAAGCCTCCTGATCCGTACTTGCGTGACCCTCTTTTCATTCTTACTCCGTTCGTCCAGAATCTCTTTTAAAAAAATAATACACAACTCGCCTCTACCGCGCAGTTTGGCATCGCAATCTCCTCACGAGTGCGCTATCTATTTTTCTCCGGACGTCCATGCTGATTTACTTCGATCCGTTCGCAGGTTCCCTCGCGTTTATTTCCATCTTTGCAAGGTATATCCCTGGTAAAATGCGTCTGTGGCAACTCTCCCCATTTATCTATTGCCGTAATCTTAATTTTTTTTACATAACCGCTGAATGGAAAAGGCCTTGCCATCATGAAATGCCGCCTCCTCCCCCATCGTTTCCTCTACCTCGTGTGACCAGCCCCAAAGCATTCTCGAGTCACCAAGGATGTTGCCCGTAATTGTTGAAGAGGAGAGACATCTCGCTGCTAAATTGCGGATTCGTCGAATAATATGCGCATTTTATGGGTTCTTGTGCTCATTCCTCGTCGAGTCATCAATAAAAGATGATTGTTCATAGCCTAACGGCCGCGGAGGCGTGCGTAAATCTTTTTTAACGATGACCAAGCCTCCAGGGACCATATGGAGGGAATAGTCACGGCTGCTTCATTTGTCCGAAGTGTTTAGTCAATCAGCTTTCCCTCGTCTGTACGGAAATGCTCAGATTTGTGTTCATAGGCAAATACTTAAACGCTTAGGCTTCTCTCTTTATTAAGGATAGTGCGTCTGACAAGCAGCCGTCATTATTGACGAGATAATTGGAAGAGAACAATACCCGCCAGTGAAGAGAAAACTCTGCGGTCGAAGTAGATGTGGAACAGCTGCTGCAAGATGATAAGAAGCGAAAGCATTCTTTATTTACCTTTAGATTCCCCATTTATTTAAATTTCGACTAGTTGACCACAATAAACAATTTGCCAGCCTCGGTGGTGACCTAGCCAAGTCCAAACAAGAGGTCACGGGTTCGAGTTTCACCTGGGTAGATTGCTCCTATCCAGGGCATGGTTGTACGTCCACGTATGACTGTTAAATTTATTGTAAAACCCCCAATTTAAAAAGTCGACATGTGCTATTTTCGAGGGTGTGGGAATAAAAAAATAAAAATACATGAACATGACACTATTCTGTTTCTAATGAGTACGTGTATTTTTCCTCATGTACCTAGGAAAAGTTTTGACATTTTAATTTCTCACATCCCTTCACACCATCACATTTTTATCACTATTATCTAAAATAAATAATATGAAATCATAGTGACTCATTAAAACAAAGACAAAATATAAGTGCAGCATTCATACCAAATTCGTCATACTTCGAATGTTTTCTTGGCATCATGGATTATGGATACGCGAAACTTATTTATAAACCTCCTAAGTATTTAAATATAAGTGTCCGGAATCACTAATGCACTGAATAATTTGATTTCCTGAACCTGCATGCTCGAACTGAATGATAAGGAATGACCATTTGATTCTGGAAAGACTAATGATAACTAGCGCACAATTTGTGACAATCCAAAGAGAGGAAATCTGTTTTAAATTCTTGAACTCTAAGTCGAATGTCTTGGATTGACTGATGCCTTTCGAATGACCAGCTGTAATTGGATTTAACGGGCCTGCGTACGTTACAGAAGAAACAGATGGACGACCCTTAGTTCCTTTCCCGAAGGCTGTACAGTAATGACGAGTTAAGCAAAACATTTACCTTCATGGGATAGCATTACCCATTGGTATTCGTTGTTTGTCCCGTGAGGCATGTAAATGCGTTCTTCGGAATTTACAAGTATGGCGGAAGGATAAGTTGCTTCTTCAGTATAATGCATCGCAGGAAGCAGCGGCGATAATAACTATTGGTCGCAAATTATCCTGCTCGTTTATTGAGAGAATTCCATGGCAACAGGATCATCGGGAATGTTGCAATATGGCAATTACGGAAACGAACACAAATCTTGCGTTGTCTGGCACACGGAGCTTTTGCGCCTCATGTTTCGTGTTTGTGAACAGCACCGTCCCTACCCTAGTGATTTGTTCTTACCCTCTGTCACTCCCCAGAGCTAAATTTTATAGCCCTTACCTTGGGTTGTTACGCAAAGCGTGCTATTATAAATATCTACCCCTCCCGGTAGAGGGGAAGTGGTGATGCCAAACGTATCCGGTTGCGCGATCGGACCACGGGAAAGAAATAATGGTCTATCACCGCTTTGTTCCGCCCCCTGGCGCTAATAACTTTATAGTATTCGCGCCACGCCCTGGGATCTAGACTCATTGCGTTGATGATAAAAACGATCAATGTAATTATCGACTCGAAATCTCAGCTGCTCGAGAAACTCGAATCCCGTTACACTCATCGGTTATATTGCCTCGCGTCCTCAAAAAATATTGTTTCCGAGGGCAAGGTGACTTGATAAATGCTCGCGGCTGCTACGCTCACAATAAAGGGCACATTTTCGTAATATTGGTCATAAAATGGCTAATCATTCTTTCGGTGAGACAGTACTCCGCGGAGTTTGCTAAAGTGGAAGGCAATCTATACTTATAATTACAATTGAAGAGGCGAAACGTTCAAGCGCTCGTTTTCGAAGAAAAAATATGTTTTAAAAGTGCCGCTTCAACATTTACCCAGAGTTTCCATACTTGAAAAGAATAGAGAAATGCTAGTAATACCTATGGCATAATTGGGGTAGTCATTGAGCACAACTGCAAAACCCTTCCCGGTAAAAGCGGTTTAAAAAAGTGTGCATATAGGTTACACCATGGGTATACTGAAGTATCTGGTTGAAAATATCTTTATTAGCGATTTCAAAAATTGACTATAGAAAATTTAAAAAACTAATTAAGTTTGTAAGGGTATACTAACAAATCGGTCACCTCGAACATTCAGAAGCCTAGCATATTGTTGGTCGTTTTTACTGTGTAGAAAGTTACGATAAGGATATTTTTGGTAAGAGTCTAATTCCATAGCATAGGTAATAGGAGTCGATAACCTCAGAAAGCTGTATAAAATTTGAGGATTTTGAACGATTCTTTCGATCAGTACCAAATCATGGGACCATTTGTCAAATGAAAATAAGTCGATCTTTTCATACTCCTCTTAATTTTATTTACGTTTGTTACTATAGGCAGAAAATGAAAGGCTTGGCTATCAGATTTAAATTCGTTCGCTATTTTTTGACACGTGCTAATCTGGGACTAAAAACCGGAAATTACGGATGAGGGATTAAAACTGACTTTGAACAGCCTAAGGCAATGCGGAAGGTCTTAGGAACTTAATGAGAGCTATGAAATGGTGGGAAAATGGATGATTATCTTTGGAAAAGAATTTGAATAGCAGCATATATTGGGACTGGTAGCATACTAGTTCCTAAGAAATTTACCGTTATCTATTGGAATACCAGGTAGTAGGAGAACAGAATCTGCTTTAGCTCCTTAGCTTGGTTATTAGCCATTGTTAAGCTAGCCCAGTCATGCATGCCATGAATTGGCCGATAAACGTCAAAGTACGAGGTCAAGCTCGCTTAAGCTGGCACGTGCCCGTGTCTTCTTGATACTTCGCGAAATCACTCGACCTTCAAAACTTTTGAGGCCGAAGGTTTAACGAGGAATCTGCGCATAATATTACGTACTTCGTTCACGAGATAAGTATAATTTGCGTCAATTTGAATACGCACAGAGTCGTATCTTTTATGTTTTTAATTTACATTCTCAAGCTCGCTAAAGGGCTAAATATCGCCCATAAATATGCCAATCATGCATTGTAAACACCCAATGAAAACTAAAAATGGAATGAAATGGGGCACCAAGTTACTTTTACTTCAGTGGGTTGAAAAACAGGTACCGTGATACTTAGGGAAGAAGCAAGTATTTTGAGTTCATTTTATCGTATTTTTGTTATTTCGAACGGATATTATATATTACCGTACATATGGTTTCACCGCTTCCTGGTTTCAGACGATAAACACCAATTTTGTGCTTGAAGTCGCACAGTGGTGAAATTAGTTATGCAATCAATATATAATATTTGTGGGGAAATGCTATTTTTTCAATTAAATTTGAATAAGTTAATGGTATAGAGTTTGTTTACGAGTAATTTTTTACAGACATAAAAAATTAATATATCTAGAGTACTTGTCACCATGTGTAATAGTTAAAGATAACTACTACAATAATGGAAGAAAATAGCATCATTGGAATCATACAAAGAGTCGAATTTGTTGATAGGGAAACCGGAAATACACGACTTAAATAAATAAATAAATACTTAAATGAAATGCATATCTTATTCTTCTTATTTATTCCTAATGAACTTTTGTTTTTTTCATTCTTCCAAACTTGCACCTCAAAACTATATCAAAAACTAAATTCCGATTGCAAAGGATATTGTTTGCTTCAATATAAAGGACGTTGTAACATTTCTAAGAATGCTATTTTGACATAATTTTAAATTGTAATCTATTTGATGGAGGATTGTTCTATCATAGAGAAAATGGTCACCAAATAAAGTTAACTGGAAAAAAACTCGGGAACCAGTCTCAAGTCGCAAAATCATAAGAGATGAGAACAAAAATGAGTTTTTGTAAGGGTGTGAACTGTCGAATGCATGAGTCGCCGAAAGGAAAGTACCCATATGACAATGGGTGGGATAGTATTACGACCCGCATAAAATGATGATGTCTCCTTAAGGTAGCACTTCTACTACAAGGACCTTCGGAAACATGCCATGATAATTTATATATATTGCACAGTAATTATGCCTCAGGCGATTTGTTAAAAATAATTGCGGGTCATCAGCCATTTAGCGTTGGCGATGGAATTTGAAAATCGCAATATTCAGCCTCAAATTACTTTGCTCTTATGCCGGAATCTAGTCTTTACTTCATCATTTTATTTCTCAAGATTTTACTCAACAAGGTAACCTCAAAAACGACTTATGGTGATTAAATAATCTACAGACGCAATTTATTTTTTCAGTATACCATATCGGCCATTTAATGCAGGTATTTATGATTGAACTGTCGAACAGTGAAAAAAGAAGTCTCTTGAGTATAGCGTCGGAGCTGCTGGTTTAACGCCACTCACATGTGACGGACGCGTATTGCAGTTCAGAATACGATTTTTCGAGATGGAGCGAAGGATGAAAAAAAAACTGGCGGGTTCTTTATGCATGGGGGGAAAAGGGGAAGAAGGAAAAATCAAGGATTTTCATTTGAAGCGACGCTGAAGGATGTGAATGCCGCTAAAGGACGTCGAAGGTGTTGTTTGAGATGCTTGCGGTCAGGAAAGGATATCGATATATATATCGATAAGGATATACAGATATTATATGAGGATTATCGGTTTCTTGAGGGACGCTACTGACAGGCCGTGTCGCATCTGTTTACGTCCGTAAAGGTGTCTGGTGAGGGAAGTCATGCGGTAAGAAGTGTCGTATTGTTAGTGAAAATTATTTTACTCTTTTAATCTCAGACTCTGAGGGATCATTTTAAGGTACATGAGTGTAATTAACGATATTTTATAGAGACAGGAATCAGATAGTGCACAAGAATAGGGTAGTTTCCTTCATCAAAGAAAACGAAAGGCATTGATTGCGATTCGTTATCCACCATTAGTGTATTCATAATAGGTATACAAATTATATGGTGTTAGATATACCGGTTTAGACGAATGACAAGGGTCAATTTTATCTTCATTCGAAAAAGGCCAGATTGGCGCCCATGCGATGCCACTCCACGTGACGTCACAGGGACCTAGTTTCTATACCAGTAGATAGGAGTTTTACATCGTCTGAGGTTACCAATGCATGCATGAGGCACAGAGCTCAGGGAAACATGTCTTAATAATCACCTATTAAAACTGGCTAAGGTCGGAAAGTTTTCTTCGTTTGATAAGGTATTAATAATCCTTATTTAAGCCAAGCGCTACCAGCTAGCATGGTACTCTGCTAGCTGCTGGCATCCTGCGTCGTATCAGCGCTCAGAGCCTCGCCCCAAGGTCCCCTCACTTGCGGCAGCGGGAACCAGAACGACGTCACACGGAGATTTCACGGCATTCATACTTACCCGTCGCGTTTCCGCGCGCTTGAAATTTTTCACTTTTCATTTTATCGCGAAAAATAGATATATCGTCATTTAAAAATCTAAAAGCGTGAAATACAGACTCCAGGAGTAATAATCTTTCGATTTAGGCAATAAAAAAATAATAGGAAACCACCCTATTGTACCTATTTGTCTAATTACGAGTCTATAATAGTTGACAGTGAGATATTCATTTGTCTATGGATATATAGACACTACAGTGCTACTATGCCATACATTGGCGTCGTCAGCATCAACACTTTGGGGGGGGAGGGGGGGATAGGGGTTATTTTAATTCTTTTAATACAATTTAGGGGGTGGGGGGGGTAAAACTGAAATTTCAAATATTAGGAGGGACGCGTCCCCCATGTTCCCTATGGCGGCGACGCCCGTGATGCCTTCGTAATTTTATAGTTGGACGTCTCTTTAAATGAGGTTAGCTATAAACCGCTGAAATACGAATTTAGATCTGGGAAACCAACACTGTTATCACTGCAGTAAATAATTATATTCCACTCTTCATCTTGACGACGAAATTAGAGTTGAATTAGAGATCCGTGTCCAAGTAAAATCAAGTCGCACTCTGGGGTCAAACAGCAAAAATAGTTTCGCACTCCCATCATACCACCTTTCACCCTTAGACGAGATCGAGTGTATCGAGCTAGAGACTGCCTTTATTCAGATTGCGCGGAAATGTCTTCCTACTATCATGAAATAGTGTAATCTTCTCTAAGATGCAATTGTAATTATTCACTCCTGCTTTTGCAATTTTCTTTCCAAGGTTATAAGATAGTGCGATATCAATGCAGAAAAGATTTTCAACGGATATATTTCCTTCGAATTACATTAAAATAACGTAGTTCAGTTCATAGCATCCTTGCCAGTTGACCCTTTTCAGTGCGGAACTGAATTGAGCTAGTACATAGTTTCTTGCAAGCTTCAAGGCGCGGTTCCTGAACCGATTGTGTCATCTGCGTGCTGCGTAGTATGCCCACTCCTCTTAAAGATCTTTTGCCTCCATTCGTTCGTGATTGTAGACCTTCGTGATTCAAACTTCGTGACTCTTACACCCGTGAGCAAGAGAAAACGTTGATAAATGAAGTTAAATTTGTTCATTCATTCTGAGTCTTCTACCGTCGAGGTAGCTTAGAGCCGACATTTAAAATAAGAAAAAAATTTACCGTCTATTCGTTTCGTCTGTGCTCTTCCATTTTCTCTTTTAATTCTCTCTTTTGCTTTCTTTGTATTTCCTCCTATTCACTTGTCCAAAACGGCAGATCCCTTCCTACCTAAAATGGCAGTTTACCCATCCTCATCCTTGTCAAGGCTATCGGCAGCCCTTTTCCTTTAATGATATATGCCTCTTGTCTGCTCGTATCTTTCTCCACTACACTCTTGACGCGGAATTGGAATTCTCACATCCTTTACACTCACACGTTGTGCCCCTACTTTTCCCATCCTAATTCTCCAATGATATTTTTTTTCATTCTAAAAATTTTTTGTTTTGCGGATTCTACAGCACCCCGTGAAATTCCCTTGCTCTTAAAGAGATCGTCTTCCCTCGGGTACAATATAAGTATCTTAGAAAGCACAGGACACTTTTTTAATACTATAAGGTACAGGAATGTCATCTTTTAGCGACATCAATAGTTTCCTAGAAGAAATTTTGATGAAAATGCGATTATTTTAATGAAGTATACTAATCATCAGAGTATTTTTTAAACGATGTTGTGTATGCGAACTAAATGTATTCTATGGCTTTAAGTACTATTTAGGTACCGCTGATGCCTTACGGATTTGTTGTCGCTGGTTTCTCTTGGCTGCGAGGTTACTCATGTCCAGAAAAAAGCGCTTCTATTTACGGAATTTTAAGATTGCTGCATACCATTGTAGTGTAATTGAACTAAGGAACAAAACGTATTCCATGGGTAATCATTCTACATTTTGGGTTTTTACTGGGTATATTGCTATGCATGAAAAGGTAACAGATTCAATAGCACTATAGTCAGTGTCTTCAGGTCAAAAATGATTTATTTTGCTATACAGCAACATACGTGCTAGAAACAGAAAAATGGAGAGTTTTGGTTAACAACACTGCGGAAACCTTCGTTATCGCACGAGGATGGTGTGATCAGTTCGTTAATTCTTCAATACTGGATATTTGTTTCTGCAAAAAATGTTTTATTTCTCTACATAGTCTCTTTTAGCTTGATAAATGTAGTTTAATGTTTTTCCAATTTGTTTATCCTCCTAAATAATAACTTTTATCATGACCCTCAAAGTAGGCGTTCGTTTTAGTGATAAACTCTTGGTTCAACTAAAGTCCTCGACTAGCCATTTCTTCACATTTGGAAAAGGATAGTAGTCGCAGGGGCCTAAATCTGGAAAACATGATGGATAGGGTAGCAGTTCCTAGCAGATAGAAGTTTTTTTTTCTCATAGATTGCTACTAACGAGAGTATAGTCGTATTAATACGCGAGAAATTAAAAAAAAATCGTACTCCATTGCTTTAAATGTGACTTAGGCTCTAATAAACTTAGGTACTACTATCACCAAGCAAAGTTTATGTCGGTTACACCTCTTGGCTGCGAGTACACTCGTATACGGATAAAAGAAGCTGGGAAAACCCAATAACCTATTGTCTCCTCCTGGCACTGTTATTCCGGGATATTTCGAGAGGATTTCGCTGAGGACCTCAATGCGCGCATGACTCACTCAGATGGGGTCGATGACGACACTCCACGGCTCGTCCAAATGGCGAAAACTCTTGTGTCGGGGAGGCGTGTTACCTCGCGGGCGGTGTGGCACGCTCTTTGGAAAGTTGGGCTCCATTCGCGGGGGACGGGCGTGTGTTGTTGGATGGTAACATGGGAGAGGGACATGAAGAGGGGCGTGTTTGCCCTTAGCTGGGCACGATGGGAGAATCGCGGGCTAAGAAGCGGGCGGGGGGGGATGGAGTAGGGGAATTCTAGCTGAGGGAGGTGGGGGTCAAAATCCCTTCTCCTCTCCTGTTATACAGGACTGGGCAAAATACAGGCCGAGGAGCATTTGAAATACAAAATAGCGCTCCAAAGGTATTTTAAATGCAAAATACAAAATACATTTGACTCGGGTATTTGAAAAACAATCTACGAAATAGTATTTTAAATATCTTTTAAAATAAAAAACTACGAAGTAGTATTTTAACCCGACAACGCCCTTCGTCACCTATACGTGACACAGTTTTGTGAACACATTACATACAACAATGTAAACTCAAAGACACGGTATACTTTTGCTACATTTCTTAGTGTCTTTCTGAGTCACATAATGGAATATCATGTTGTTTTGACGACAGAAAAGTCTTCAGTACGCCTGTGAATAGCAGACAAAGAATTAGCGTGCATGGAACTGAGCATGGGAACCGGCGGGCCAAATACCTTTTAAAATACATTTGTATGGAGACCTAGAGACCTTAAAAAATATAACAAGCCATGGCACGTTATGTTTAGTTGCAAACGTGAAGAAAACGATTACAACAGAAACGAAGTAATCTCTGATGCATGCTGTAACGGAAATGTTATCAGAGCTACCTCAAAAGTGTTTTACAAATGTATGTTTTATTTTAGAATGGGGAAAATACCAAAAATATATGTTTGATATACAAAATACAAGGTACATTCAAGTCGTGTATTTGAAATACCAAATATAAATTAAAAATGTATTTCAAATGCGTATTTTAAAATACTTTTATTTGAAATACTGCCCAGACCTGGTTGTTGGATGGGAGAGGGGCTTTGAAGAGGGGCGTGTATCCCGCAGCTGGGAACGAAGGGAGAGTTGCGGGCTAAAAGCGGGTGGGGAGGGGTTAGAGGGAGAGAGGGGGATGCCAGAGGTGGGAGATGGGGGAAGGGGCCGGGGTCAGGGGTCAAAATCCCTCCACCTCCGCTCTCCTCTTATCCTCCGTCTCCACTCTCGCGACCGCGATCTTTCCTGCCGATTTCCACGGCGGGTTAGGGCGATGTAAAACCACGCCCTCGAGGACGAACAAGGAAGGCTTTCGTTGCTTCTGCGATGGGAGGGAAGTTAGGCGCCAGGGCTTAGTAGGCAGAGAGAGGAATCGAACGTGGTATCACAGGGGAAAAAGAGAGGGTCGATTGCTCTATGCAGGGAGAACGAGTGTGCGACATTGATGGCGATGATGCGATTACCACATACTTAGCACAGCTGCGACTTCACAAACCCGACTTCTCATAAATGTTGCTAATAAAATAATGAAAAATTTCGATACAAAGCAGATTATTTGATACCAATATATGACAAAGAGCACTTTTTCAAGTATTTAAGACAATGTCTGTACCATTTCCAAGTAGCGTTGCAGCAATTATGGAATTAAATTATTAATAATACAAAATGGGTTTTTTGATACTCTTGTAATTAATTTTTTTATAGCAATTGAAGATAATATACTTTTTTTTACAGTTTATTGCGAAATATATATTTATGTTAAACCATCTATATACTTTTTTATTTATTTTGCTCGGTAGAATTATAATAAATGCCTGTCAAAATTTTCTGGTTCTTAATTCTTTGTCTAAATTTGTGAAGCCGGCTTTTTAGACGCGAAAATCGATAATATCTAATGTAAAATAATTATATTGATTTTTTTGAAATTACACTTTTCGTCCTCTAAGTAGTCTCCCTTATTCCTGAACCGAATTAGGGTAGCCCCCCTAGCTCTCTATGATAGGATATATTTAATTTTGCAGCATATTAAATTTACTGTAGCACAATCAAACTTTTCTCATTAGATTTACTGTATCATGCTGAAAAATAATTTGTGATATATTTTAAGAAATATTCTCTGTTCAAATATTTTTAGAACGAATGAAGCCATTCAAATGTTCAGCATAGATGAGAAAATGTGTGCAGGTCAAATCTTTGTAATGGGTATTACGTATTTGTTAATACTTGGTCAAAGATTTTGTCAAAATAATTTGGTGTAGAAACTGATAAGAAAAAAAATTCAAAACCTTGCTTGTGGAGGTTATTAACTTGAGGCTCTTGCATGGCTGTTTTTTAACCTAGCATATGCTCGATCGGAAGAAATATCCCTACCTATTTAGCCGTACTGTTAGATATTACAATCGCAAAACTTACTTTTATTAAGATATCTATGTCGTGCGTGAGATCTTGTGCGTTGATATCTCGTGTTGATGGCGGAGAGAGGAAGAAACACCGTTTCAACAGCTATGTTAGATCTGAATTTTAACTGGATAAATCGACCATTTAAAAAATTTTACAATATAATTTTCTAGTTGGTTAGAGGCATTTCCAGTTCCGAGAGAAATTTTTTATCGAATCATAAAAACTAGTTCCATTCAAATAACGGAATTTCGAGATTTTTTAAACTCCAGCAAATTTCATAAAATGAAGTTGTACCGAGTTTTCGTGAGTTATAATCTCAGTCGTAGCTCATTTTAATTGCCATTTAAGTCCTATTTCGCGTGACATTTCTCAGTTATTTAACTAATAGCCTCGGATTACTTTATTCCTCGCGTGAGTGAAATGACCAGGAAGTTGCCCTTCCGTCCTTCGTGTCTTTCTTTTTAACAAGCCCATTATTTTTAACTCCATCCCCACCGCCTGACGGTCGCTGTCCCATGTGGTCAGCGTTCTTGGTCCTCGGAAGTTTTCTCGGAAATTCCTTTGAATTGGTCCGATGCTGGAGGAGATCCTATCTTTTTTTCGATTGGCCGTCATTCACACCTGGAGACTAATGAGGATAATGCCCCTCTCTTCCCATGGAAACCGCTTCAATTCATTTCTCCTTACCTTCCGCCATGTTGTATGCGTCGGTAGGGTTAGGTATGCTCAATGGACGATCGTTGAGATTCGATAGCTATAAATAATTCTTAGTTCCGATTTCGTGGGTGGGTGCGGACTGATGGCCGTTCATTGACTAAGGACACCGATTTTCGACGAAAATTTTAAGACTTTTATCAATTTATAGACCATTTATAATTATTAGCCCATATTAATCAATTATTTGACGCCATCTATCATCATCGAAGATCGATGTTGCATTGCTAATTCGAGAAAATTAAGCACGATTAATCGAGCGATTTAACAGATCTTGGAAGGGTAAGTTTTTCATACTCGTGCATACAGGTAGGCTATGCATAGGTGTGACTTTTTACATCCCATCGTTCACAGAAAGTTTTTACGTGTAGGTGTACTATGTTTTGACGGTGGTATTAGCTGCAGAAGTTATCTATCATCAAGCTGGAAAATGTCAATGATTTGGGCGCGCAAGATCTTTCACATCGACGCGTCAAAGCTGTGTTGAAACGGAAGAGAATATTTCATCTATGTTCAGTTTATCAATCTCAGGATAATATTCCCGTTAGACAACAGCTGGATAGGCCATCCAACCGGGCAACTCTTTCGTATCAGCATCTAACACATGGCCAACCGCACGTAAGTTCTGGTCGGTCAGGAGTGATGTTGAAACATTCCTATCGTTTTGATACTCCGTAGTATTCCTAGCTAGCATCTAACATGCCTGACTAGGGTTTCACGCATTGAATTAGATATAGGAAGTAGGCGAAGTATAGTTTTATGGCGGTGGAGGCTGCAAGATAAAAATGAGGGAAACGAAATTTCTGATGCGGAAATTATCAGTGTTCTAATAATGTTGCAGTTAAACGGAAGAGTTGCAGCGGTAAAATTTTAGAAAAAGTATTGGTCCTACGTATGCTACTATAATATATTGGAATGGGAACAGATTTGTACCGTTTCAGTTGTGCAATTGGAATCAGTGATGTATATCGTTGGGAAAAGATCGAGCAAGGCATAGAAGTTAGGAAAGTAAACTGCAAGGTAGGATGGAGAGAAGGCAAACGTAGATAATGTATTAAGTGGCATACATTGAGAAGAACTGAAAACTGTCACGGAGGAAAAGACATGAGCTTTGGAAGGCTGAGGATGAAAATGAAATGAGTGTAATGTAAAAGGTTATGTTGAGGATAACGTTCTAAATGAAGTGTTATAGACCATAGGCCTAGATGAGCCAGGAAATATAGGATGGAAATGAGGATGGAGATGGAAATGAGAAGCGTACTTTTTCTGTGTCTTCTTCTAAGTAAATCTACTGCAATCAATAATGATTATCTGAGATTTCAATCGTCTGTGGTAGGATTTCAATGGAAGGCAAAACCTTCATTATAAAGTAATGGCTTTTTATTACTTAGACCGCTATGAGACCGTTGTCACCCGAATTTAATAAACATAATTTGCAGTGTATCTTTAATATAACGGGATATCATACGATATTTTGCGCTCAATTCTATATGCTCAATGTAAGGTTTAAAATGAAAGCGCCCCAAAGCTGGCAGCAGAACCTTTAGCGGAACCCGTAAATCTCAATATCTCCAGCATATTTCTGCCGATAGGAGACGGTATCACACAGCCACACACGCACGTCAATGCTCGTCTGTTCGCATTTCACGCATTGCCGATTCGACCACAGGCCAATAGATTTCGGGTTTCTCCACGGGAGAGGGACTGACTGCCATAGGAGCTAGTGGGTAAGGAGAGAAGTGGCAGCGGAATATCCTTTGAAGACGACTTCTCTCTTCTTCTTCTTCCTTTTGTATTCTTTTTATTTTTCTCCACCCCTCCCAGTCCCGAAAGAACGCGAGACGTTTGATGAACGTTGCGGGTCTCGTGAAATCATTGCGCTGTCTCGTTCTCTTGACGCCTCCATCTCCTCTCCTCCGCGAGTGGATTGATTTCTGCCCGTCCAGCCACCCGCTGATTCGAAACACGTAGAGCTAGCTAGGCCCCGTGGTTCTCTTCAGTCGGATGCCTACCAGACGCTATGTCCCCGTCGATGGAGAGTGGGAAAAAGTGGCCACGATGCAGGTAGTGGGAAAGAGGCAAGCTGGAAGAGCGGTTGGAGGGATATCTGGATGGATTTTGAGCGAGAGGTGGTAAATGGGTGTCAAAGGAGAAGCTTCGGACGTGGATAGGATTAAGCAAGATCTCAGGAAGGCGTTAGAGTGGAAAGAGAGCATGGTTGTATGCGTAAATGGCCTATGCGTTCAATCCGTGTGGATTTTGGGGACAGGCTTAGTCCTCGTGCTTCCACTGGTTACTCTCATATCGTTTGGGATTCTGCCTATTGACTGACAAGTCTTTGGAATTCTATATTTGAAGCTGCTATTCTGGGTTCTGATTTTTAATGTTAAATTTAGGTCATTTTCTTTGTTAATGGACGTCTGCAAATAAAAGAAATATTTCCTTTTATTAGTGCTTTCAAAACTAATATTTATTAATATATAGAGAATTAATGCATGTAATTGCTACTATATACGCTATTTTCTAAGTCTCTCATCGATTGGGCCTTGCATTTATTATCGACAGTCAGGGGCGCAGCCACGAATTAAGGTTAAGGGGGTTTTAGGCGTTACTAACACTAACCGGTGTGGGGGTATTGCATGCCCACCAGGGTAAGCAGGAGTTGCGGGAGCCCTCTTCCAGAAAAATTTTAAGAATATTTATTCAAAATGGCGAGTTTTTCGGCTTCTTGAGGGATGTCAATCCCAACACTTTCCAGTAAGCAATACTGATCCAAATAAGTAAAATGGATTAAACTTAAAAATTTCTCTGAGCTCTGGGGGGTTTTATCCCCCAAAACCCCCTCCTCGCTGCGCCACTGTCGACAGTGGCCATGTCAAATGGCAGACGAAAAGTAGTATCTGTGTAGTACTGTACAAGCAGGTATATATTATCAAAATTTCAAATTAGTACGTAAAATAAATACCTTATATTATCCTTTATTGCTGTATTCCATTAATTACAACCATGGGCGCTTTTAGGGATGGCTCAGAATTTTCTCCATAATATCGGATTCGGATTTACGCCCAAGATCGAAGTTTTGTGAGTGCTGGTTTTGCCAATATGACTCAATTGAAAAGGCGAAGGCGTATTATCAAGATAAGGAATGCATCAATTAACGGCTTAAAACCTTAAAGAACAGCTGCCACTCTGCCTATAGCTCAATAAAAACTATTGAACTCCAGAGGGCTGTTGTCGTGAAATCATGTCCAAATGGAATGAATAATTTATACTAGACCCTTAAATTATGGCGCACATCCGCCAGGATGAAGTATTGATCATATCGAGGGCAACGCACTTCCATTAGCCTCGTGCCTGCGTCGCGCTCAAAGATAACCTTATACAGTAGTGTCTGCGTGAAGCCCGAAGGAACGGGCTGGAAGCCGATTTTCATGATTAATACTCCTATTATGCTTTATTCTTGAATTGATAAATACTGACTTAAATGAATTATTCTTGCTGCAGAATTGTAAACGACTAAATGAGATTAATTCGCAGATCTTCGAAAGAATTCTCGTGCAACAAAATCATTTAAGAACATATTGTTCTCCACGATGTAAACATTGAGTGTTTTTCCTAATGCCTGCCTCATATAAAGTAAGATAGGACCCATTTAAATCGTATCAATTAGTGAGCATTGAGTATTTTTCCTTATTCCTGCCATACATGAAATAAGCTAGATAGATCCATATACGACGAAAGCACGAAGTAGTACGTAGTACTGAGTAGACGAAAGAAACAGTTTTTGGAAAGTATTTACATAATTTTCTTAGTTAAATTTCACTTATTCCTTCTTGTAAGATAATTTTTCGATGGGAAGAAGGGGATTCATTCAAATTCTGTAGACGTGTGGACAACAGGGGTGGCCAATAATGCTTCAACTAAAGCGATTGAATATATGTATACCTACCATTTTATTCAATCTAAAACAGGACACCTTGATGGAATCTATTACCCTTTAAATTTATGTACCTTGGTACGGAAATATGCAAGATTGAGAATACTTTTGAATTTGATAAAGCTGGAATTTTAGAATGAGAGAATAATTTAAAGAAAGATCATTTAAAGAAATGATTCATATATCTAACAATGAAAATAACTGCAAAGAAAGAAGGTATGTCAAATTTCTTGTCTTTTCTTTTTCATTTATGTACATTTGGATTCTTTTTATATTTTTTATTTTATTATCGTAAAAAACATTGTATAAATCGTTCGTGCATTCATGTATTAATTAATTGTAGCCATTATGATTCATTGCCCTGAAGAAGATATAAGAAATATATCGGCAAATATTTTTCACATTTCATTTCCCTGAGTCCAAGACTATATTAATTGCTATATAAAAATGGAGGAATTGAGAAAAAAATTGAGAATTTTGATGTAAATCCTTTTGAACTTTTTGAACTTTTTTTATACTAGCTACTATTTCTATGCATCTCACACGGAAACTTTTTCGGGCCGCGAAATTGAAAAAAAAATGAACAGGATGATCTCTCTTTTGAAGGGTGTTCTTCTCGGGAAGGCTGGGAAGGTGAAATCAGACCTCCGAGGGAATGAACAAGGTGGGGTCGAGTTGATCTTATCCTTTCCTGAAGAGTATGAAGCCAACAAACAGGCCGTCCGAATGACATTTAATGGATTTTTATCATACGCCGTGTGGCGTCACGTCAGACCCATCCACGGTTGACGGGCTCTTATCTGGATTCAGCGCGGAATGCCTTCTTCGCAAACATCCCGTTTCCGAGCGAATTTTATTCCAGAGGCGTGGCCATTCCCCTTAAGTGGGTCGTACGGTCCTTCTTGCATGTTTTAAGTTGTCTTTCTTGCATTGCCAAAAGTCCTCTTTCGTCAGAAATGTCCAAAAGTAGTTTTACCCGCGTACGAAAATGGAGTTTATTTTATGACAATGGCCCATTGTTATATTTATATTTATGACCAGGTCAGAATCAATGAGGGATTTTTGCCAAATCCTATAAAAATTTACGTCGTCACAGATGTAAGTTCAAGTTTAAATTTCCTGAGGCAGGTGGTTATTGAGTTCACTTCCAACATGGGGTCTTGATTTCACATTAGGAGTGAGTGGTATGCGTTTTCAACTATGCTGTTACGATGTTTGTTGCATCATATGCGGCCATTTCACAGAAAATTCTCGAGAACTTTGTCATGATTTGGAATTTATGTTAATCAAGACCGTATACGAAACTGCATTTAAGCTTTTATGTATGGGGTATTAAATTATTTATCGTAATGGTGTCTAAGCTGTGAAATAAGCAATGTCTAATTCTAAATTATTATCGAAAATTGTTCGAATTATTGAGTTTTTTATTACATGAAAGCATTGTTGTTTAAATATATAACCTAGAATGCTTAGAAACCTAGAATCCTGAATGCGCGATGATTTCAGGTGAAATAGTTGATTGAAATCATTGATGAAGCCAAGTTCCTAACAATAAAGGGTTATTCACTTCGAATGCTTAGAATGGGATAACTGAATGTAAATAGATCGGTATCGTGATGTTCAGCCGAAGGAGGTCGTGAAAAACTCTTTAATCTTGGGAAATAGTACTTCTTTTATTACTCTGGAATCGATTGCAACATCTATCGACCAAGTTTGGTTCAGCCGATGATGAGTAGCGCTCATACTGAATTATAATGAGTTACGAGTCCCTCGACGGTACACTGTTTCTGTCATTATAATACAAACCCCCTTAATAAATTTAACTCGTCTTTTCTAGCTTCAGAGTTTGAGTTAATATAATGCGCTGGAACGTAATATTTTTCTACAGTAATGGGGACTTAAATGCAAACCTTCGTCAGTGAATACATTTAAGAGCAGCAGAACTTTTATAATCCATCCATTCTTATGTCGAATCCATGAGGCTGGGCAGTAATAAGGTATTGCAAAAATTCAGAATCTCATGCAAAGATCGCATTTAAGCTTAGGTTCTAATTGCTCTAATAATTTTCTAAAATAAGACAGTTTTAACCTATATTTGAAGGAAGACATTTGGACCGCCATTGATCGATAAATATAATTCGTTTTTAAAAATTATATACACCCAGGTCTTTTTCTCTCTTTTTTTAATAAGCTCTATTCCTACTTCCTATATGAATCTGAAGAGCAAAATTTGAATTATTGGAAATCATAAACTAAAGTTATGCGCTGAGAATCGCATGACAGGAGCTTACTAAAGTTATGTGTGGCTCTTTTTTTAATTTATGAAAGTTAAAACTTGTATTAGTGATTTTTGGATTAAAATTGATCGGCATAATAAAAAAAAATCTCAACCTCATTTAAAAGAAATTTACTTAACTTTTACTTAAAAATTTACTTAACCATATTTTTTTTCTTTTGTTCTTACTTCTTATTTTAGAGGGTTTCCTTTCTTTGCCTCTACCTCCCCCTACGAATTCGAAATCCATGACTATGGTGAGTAAGCGCACAGAGGTATTCGATTTTCAGGGCGCATGCAAAAGTCGTGATCCGATTTATAAAATAAAACTCACCCGCTTCACCGCTCAACTTTTAATGCTAATGCATTCAGAAACGTGGATTCATTTTCCATGGATCAGAGGACGGTGGGTGGGGAGAGGCAACCCACCCCCTTTACATTCTCCCTCTTGGCATCCCTTACCTTTTGCCGCACACATCGGCGTCTCTGCGTATGTGAGACGAGCGGAAGGGGCTCCTTGGGTTTCCCAAACATCACCCCCATGTGATCAAAAGTGCTCCCGAACCTTGCAATCGGATGTGACCGATTTAATTATTCATTCCATCGCACGAGACCTGTTCCATCCGTGACAAGTCCGTGAATGATACGCGTGAGTATGCGATATTTGGTTGTGCCTTATGAGATGTGCGTGATTTATTGGACTGCGGTATTTTTATCCTAGTTCGTTGAATTATACAGTTTATAGCCTATGGTAGGCGACATGAATACTTCGCGGTATAAACGCTTCGCGGTAGTGATGATATACTGATATATATAAGATACTATGTGCTCTCACATATTTCACGTTATTAAAACAAATCCCTTAATTCATTTTGCACCCTTTCATTCACATTAAAACGAGCTAAAATTTATTGAGCTGCATAATTTAAAGCGATAGCGCGCGACATCATGCAACATGAAATATAGTGTGACAAGTGAATGACAAATCTCTGACTAGATTATGCGATGCGCGACTATTTTTGGCATTTTCAATATTCAGTACACTATTCATGGTGAATTTATTTCTACCTTTGTAGCAGGACCCAAATTTATTATACAGTATTCTACCGATTAAGGTAGGCTTCCATGGAGTACTAAAGAAGTAATCTGGGATCCTCCCTTTCCTTACAGCGCTGCCTTCTTCAATTCACTGTAAGGCCTACTCCCTTTCAATATATCTAAAAATCCTTTCCTTTTCCTTCCCCTCCCTCGTTTCCCTAACACTCTACCCTCTAACACCACCCACATTAAAGGTCGAAATAGAACAGTCGATAGAAAACTTAGGGTAAAAATAATAATTGCACGTGTGCGCGTGATTGCGTTGCAAGTCACTGGCCGAAAAGTAGTGCCTTGGAAATTGAAATACTTGTATTTGATGAATCGTAACTTTTTGAAATAATTTTCTATAACTTCTGTGGCGTGATAAAATGAATATCGTGCAGTCGTATCAAGGCCTTTCAACCTACATCATCTGCCTTCTACTGAGCCCCTTGAGCGAGGTAGCCTCCGCTTGCGAGTTCAGAACATGCGTTTCACTGGACGGATGATTTTTTTCAATCAATCCGTGGCTTTTCCGCTCCCACATGCCACCGGTCCGACACGAGAAGAAGAGAGCTGCCGGAGAATTCCTGGATGAACGGGAGAAACATGAGGGACCTTTGCATTTCCGTCAGGAACCTAGTGCTCCCAGCTTGAGGCGGCATGGGAGGAGAGTCTAGGAACGCGGAATGGGATTTTATTTTAATGATTCATCGGCGTAAAAGTCGTTCCTTACTCAATTTTATTGAAAATATGATTTAACCATTACGCGTATCCATAAGAAATTTTGCGCGATTTTCGGTATTCGAAATATAGGCAGGTAATCATTCATTCCGGTGCTATATGTGTAGTAAGCATATTAAAATGCATTTGTATAAAAATTAATCCGGTGTCGTATATTAAAACGAGAGTGAAAAAGTAAATTTTTTTGAAACTATTCATATCTTAAAACAAGTATGAGCCATAGGAGGGTTACCGATATTTTACTTATCTGTTATTTTTTTCATTTTCGGTGTATTTTAGATTCCTAACTAATCAAAACGATGGCGATGTAGTGTAGTCCAAACCAACAATAATGGTTTACAAGCAGAAATAGTTGCTTTTAAAAATAATAACTCCCTATACATTTTCTCACCATTAAAATATTTATTATATTTTATTATCTTAAATATGCTTTCTGTTTCTCATTCTCTGGCGCGTGAGTGAAGATTTAAACTTCTAATGCATTTGTGCCGCTCTGCTCTTATTTCAATTCAACGGTCTTATAAAGGTTATATTTCCGTAGTAACATCTTCCACACCCAGAGTGGTACATAAATGTTCGAGAAGTCGTTATTTTTTTATTTTTTTCATCATATTCCATCATTATTTGCTTGTTGATTTATTTTAATTAAAATCCTGCCGTTTCTACAAAGTTCTTATGAAATTAAGAAAGGGAAATTGCTGCAAAAATTCGCTTCGAATGATGGAAGATGTTACATTGGTCTCAATAAAATAACTTCGCAACTTGAAATGGAGTGAAATGAAGCAAAAGGTCAGGACTTAGCACGGTGCACTTAGCCCTCCCATTTATTTGGCGACAACTTGTGTTCAAGAAGGTATTGACGGCAGGAGGGAAGTAAGACGTAGGAAGAAAGATCTCAGCCTATCTTTCTGAAGCCCACCACCATGAATATTACAAACGAGGTTAGCCAAGTGTTCCTCCAATTATGCTGTCACTCAAAAAGCATTTAATATTCGTTGCTCGGGGAGCAGAAACATGGAATAAGCCCCGAATATTACAAAAGTATCCTTTAGTCGGCCTCTAAATGTATTTTCAACCACCGCGCATTAAAATGGCTTCTAAAAGCCGCCACGACAAAATGATCCGAGTTTCACGGGAAAATAAGGTATAACTAGGGGTCTTAACCGAATTAATAAACATGATGATGTGATCTATCAAATTAATAAAAGCTCAATATTATTCCTCGTAATTGAAAACAATGCAGTGAAAATTTTTAGAAAACAGTGGATCGCATTGTACACATCACCGCGCCCTGAAAATTTTTGAAAATCGATTAAAACGCGACCGAAGTGGCAACAGATATCGACCTTCTATGAGATGGAATTGGGCCTCCTCGATGCAGTAAGTCCCCTTGGGATAAGCGATCAAGCGAGACACTGAACGAGAGATGGAGAAAGAAAGCAAAAGACAAGCGCACACACGTGCCGTCTAAATCAAAACTGCTTCCCCATCCCTTCCCTCTTTAAAATCCCGCAGACTGACGCACTCTCCGCCACAAACTCACAGAAACGGAGGACAGCGCGGCACGCCCGTCTATATCCTCCTCCCGACTCCATTTTCTCCCGCTCGAAAACATCGCCATGCCAATCTCCCCGGCGCGTCGCACGGGTGAATCGTGACCCGGCCGCGGAGACAAGGGATGTGTGTTAGGCTCCGCTGCCGTGATTGCGCGCTCCCGCGTTCGAACCCGGGACCTCACTCTCTCTTCCGACTTGAGGGCGGTGGGCAAGGGAACTGCATAGCGGAGACATCCAATTCCATCCCTTGTAAGGCTGATTTCTGTTTCCACTTCGGTGCATTTTAATCGGTTTTCAAAAATGTCCGTAGCGCGGTGAAGAGTGCGATCCACTTTTTTCCAATATTTTGCAGCTTTATGCTTGTAATTGCAAGGGATAGCATTTAAAAGTTGTGAATTTGATAGATCACATCATCGTATATACAAATTTCGTTTAACACCCCTATTTATCCCGTATTTCCCCATGAAACTCGGATCACTTTATCTTTCAGCGACGCGAGTGGCAACTTTTAGAAGCCATTTAAATGCGCCGTTATCGTCAACACATTTAGATGCCGAATTTAGGATCCTCTTTTGTAATATTCGTGGCTTATTTCGTTTATTTTCCCCGAGCAACGAATATTACATTGGGGTATTCTCGAGTCTGCCGCTACAATTACTGTCGCACCGCGCGCGTTAAAATCAGATTTCAAAATCGCCACTCGCAGCGCTACCAGTCATCTATATCCACTTTTCGCGAGGAGATACAAAGAAGTAATTCGTACTTAGTCAACAAATCATATGAACTACATATTTAACACATGCGGGACGATTTTCAGGTACGAGTAAAAAAAGACCACTTCCACTACGGTTAATGATTGAAGTCACACTGAGCGAGATACAGCTGCCTAGTGGCGCCGCCGAATAAAATGATAGAGAAAAGGCGAAGTATACAATACGCTTAACTGTCATGTTTTTGGACATCCTTAAATGGAGTCACCTTGAGCTTAAGTATGCATGAATTTTCTAGAGAACAGACTTATGGCCCCTCTATTATTATGTGTTTGAAAGCATAGGATTATTTCCTCTACTCGATCTTTGACTTTCATAATAGTTTTTTCACAATAAAATGTTTAAAAAAATGGGGACAAAAGTGGCCTTAGATGGAGGAGCAGGTGGAAAAATGTTGTTATTTTTAATTTTCAGTTGTGTCCTATGTTTACTTCTTTATCGCTGATATTTTTTCCTCGTTGCTTGGCGACCAAACATATTTATTTATGCGCTCGCCGCAACAATCTCCTTCTCATCTAATGTTCTTTAAATGAAATCTCAATCGATCTGAATTGAAGTCTTATTATTCATTAACGCTAGAACCAGTGTCTTTCACCGGGAATATAAGTTCACGTTCACAAAAAACTAACAAAAACGTGAAATGTTTATACTCACAGTTGTAAAAAATGCCCCAGCAGAAGGAATTGCCAGTTCTATAGCCTGATCGCTTATTCCTCGTCTCCGTTCCCGGAGCGGTGCCCGAACGTATACACGATCCTCATTTTTCGTCAGGGAATCTCCATTTGACCCTCATCGTTAGTTTCCCAAATGATGCATCATAGAAAGGGACCAGCCTAAAGAAATTCATGTCCCCTGGTGTACCCGCCAACCCCCCGCAGTTTCTCCCATGGACTTACAAATAAGTAGATGCCTCACCTCTTCGTTCGCTTGAAGCCGCTTTCTGTTCCAAATTTTTGAAATATTACATTCTATTGTAAAAAATATTACGAGATTCAAAGATCAATTTAAAGAAAATAGTCCTATTCTTTGGGATAATTTATAATAGAGAGGCTAGAAGACTGTACTCTATAGAGAATATGAATATACTCCAGTTAATACCGTTATGAAAAACATGAAAAGTTTTTACTCACAGATGTAAAAAATGCCCCAGCAGAAGGAACTGTCAACCATGACGGAAGGTTCTTAGAAAACCTACCTGAAAATAGAACAGGAAAATTATGACATGAGTTGTGACTATATATGAAATCAAACTAAACAGATTTTTTTCTATAAATCTAAGTAGACTATGAAGAGTGAACTGGTTAAAAAAACTCTACAAATGCACTTATTGTTAGTTAAAATTATATCCGGAAAATGTACATAAAAATCACTACACTGCTCTATTCTAGCAATAAATAAAATCCAGATTTTTACTATTGATGCTTTCATGTGCAGCACTAATTAAGACTTTCTACCCCAGGTCTACTGCACACGCTGACAGGAAAGCTTTAAAATAGCGAAATAACTGCATGAAAATAACAATTTCTGTAAGGTGCTGATGAAAAAGGAAATCAAATGGACGTTACGCTTGAGGTCTTGTCCAATACCCTGGGTGATACTGGTTCGTAGTAACATTGTCATGGGATTTTGGTAGGATTTGTTCGCGAGAGCTGATTTCTTGTGCAATTTTTACCAGCCATGCAACCCTTTAATATATCTCATTATAGTTTTTCGCTGGGAAAACATGCTATTTCTGCATAATTTGACTACTTTATAGTATTTAGGCTAGTCGAGAATCACTTGGATATCTTTTCAAGAGTTTTCTCTGTTGCTATAGAGTAGAAGGAATATATGTGACTCAAAATTAGTTCTCCAATTTGTCCTCCATATTTTACTCTCTGAGATTAAGAGCACATTTACACTGTTACGAGTCGCAGTTAGGTAGTTAAAGAGGAGGAAAATGTCCCTCCAGAACCTAAAAAAAAGAGAATGTTTCGAAATTCGTGAAAATTGGGGTTGCGGGAACTAACCGCCCGCTTTTCGTCAATTTAATGGCTATAATGTTCTCGCACAACCTTCGATTTTTTCCTGTCTTCCAACCCATGTGACGACAGTGTGGTCTCCATATGACCGAGCCTTTTTTTTCCTCAGCCTCCGCAAATTACGAGGAAAATGTGACTGTGCCGAGTCAATTTTTCGTCCCGTCATCGTACACATGCAATCGGGGAAATTTCTTTCCACTCACAATCCACGGGAAAATTCGCCGGATATTCTTTTGATTTTTGAGCAAGGTTATGGAAGGCGCAAGTTCGAGAAATTTCTGTCCTTGCCATTAAAGATCCCCGTTGTGCAACAAAAATTGATCCGTTTCGCCGAAAGTGAGAGACGGGACCTGCTATTCTTTTTTTTTCACCGCCGGTTTTATTTCGCCGCGAATTCCTATGCGGGTTATTCCGTTGGCCTGTGTGTCCCTCGAAGGAGAAAATGAATATGGGATGGAGGAAAAAAATCGCTGATGGCTCTTCTCATGCGAGAAAGAGAAATCGTGTCGAATCGCTCGTTTCATTATATTTTTCAAAGAGTGGATTCCTTGTGAATCCAAGTGACTGTGTATGAGTGAGCCATTGGAAACGCGTGTGGCACCTTAAGCACGCAATTCTGAATGCATTTAATGGAAATAAATATTAATCACGTTTATATAAGCTTGACTACCATAGCTCACCTAGATGAACTAAAGCATTCGCGATGGATTTTCAACCGTGAAAATTAGTTCAAATGTGAAAAGGACGATTAATAACGTGGTCATTCAGATTCATCGAAAATAGAATGCAGCCGACGGTTTTTATTGTCTAAATTTATTTAATTCCTAACTTAAAAGCCACCTTAATGACATAAGGACATTATTGAAATGATATTCATCATGCTTGGGACACCCGCAAGTTAGAATACAATAGTTTAGCGATGCCTCAAACCTTGTTACCAACATGATGGGTAAAAATTGAAGTGAACTGTATTGGCTCTAGGAAAATCTGGAATTTTTTTGAATTATTTACTTAATCAGCACCTCAGAAATAAGGTACATGAAAGATAAACCCTGCCCTTTTATGGAAAGTTACTGTTTCTACTTCACCTATAACTACTAACTCGTACTTGGTGGGTTCCGGGAATCTCGTGGTTATTTTTTTGTAATGTTATTGTAACTGTTAAATGAAGGAATTCAGTGAGGCCTTAGCTCCTCAGACTGTGAATAAAATCCAGGTGATGTGATGCATACCCGTAATTTAGACGTAACCACCGGCCGTTGAGGAAAAGGGAACGAACCGTCATCATGAGTATGTGGGTTTCACACCTGCTTCGGATAATTAGTCGAAGAAATCTTTCCTATGCAACCTTCGTTGAGGTTTATTTTAGACTTAGGGATGTGCCTGTGAAAGCAAGCCCTTATAATAACGGGAGTCGGCTCTATACTGCCTCCGTATGAAACTTGTATTTGGGATGAACTAACTCTCCGCCTTCACTCTGTCTGAGGGTAATTGAATCTTAACAGGGTTGAATATCGATCAGCTCTCCTCCACGGGTCGCGAAGTTGAGTAACTTTTTTTCTTTATTTAATTTCTTGGCCTATAAAGGAACTAGATTCCAATACGCTACTCTTCATGACCCGAATTCCACATTGCGATTCGAAAATGAAAGATGATAAATAAGAAGTTACAAAAAAAAAGTCATACCAGTTTTTCGAGTTTTTTTTGTGTGCTTGAAAGACGAGGAAGGAGGTTTAAGAGCTGCTTTTGCTCTGTAAACAGTGCACTTAATACGCTTCCCCATCAATGTTTTTGCGCCTTCAGTATGTCATCCAGAAATGGGTCCCACTATGCCGGCTGTAGGGCACCTTCGCTATACTTCCCGAGACGAAAACATCGTCGTCATTCTGTCAGTCTCTTCGGAGGCGCCGATGGAAAATTAAACGTCTGACCACGAGTGAAAATGTACAAAAGAAAAGACACCTTTAACTTTTCTCTTGAGTAATAGTGGCAAAAAACATCTTGGTGAAATGCGAAATGCTAATGAGGGAAAGATGGAAGAAATCGTGTGTAGCATTACCGTGTGAAGAGGGAGAAATGACTGGAAGCAGAAGAAAGGAAAAAAACGTCTTCGGCCCATTTACCGCGAAGAATTGGGAGAATATTTTCCACTCATAGTGGTAAACGATTCAGTAACTATAGCAGCGACTGAAAAATTAATTGGGTCATGAGAGAAAACGAAAGATGCGGTTGAGGAAGAATCCTTTAGTAGTCGAAAAGAATTCGGTGCTTTCCAGCCCAAGAATATTTGAACAGAAATAGTTTTCAATCCCAAAATAGTGATATGATTGATAACGCTCCCTGATGTATTTGTAATTTTAGGTATCACAGATATGTCCTCTTTCACTTTTTTTAGTCCACATTTTCCCGAAAATGCTCATCTGCCTCTAGATTTTCATAATATAATTCGGTATCGCAGACAGGAAAAGGGGAGCCTGCCCCTTAAGTACTGTCTAACAAGCATCAATTTATGCGCATACTGAACTGCTTGTAAAATTTAACTAGTATATCTGACTATGCTTATAGTATGCGAAAAATGAGAGCCTGTGAATGCTATCAATAGCGTTAGCAAGTGATGAGTAATGAAGAACAATTGTGACGTGTTTATATTGGTGACATTTATGTCGGATTTAAAGTTCACTTTGCTTTCTGCGGAAATGGGCCAGCAATTTTTTGTCAAATGACTTAATAGTTGAAATAAGGCCGATAATTACTCTCATATCTATTATGGAAACTAATAATTAATGAATTAATTACATTTAACTGATAGTAATTTATTGTGACAGGGCATTATTAATTTTTTTCTAATTGACATTAAAGGTAGAGTATCTTTCTTTGCAGTAGAAAAATTTTCATCATCTTCATAATCGAAAAAAATACTTGCTCAGGCTTGATCATACTATCACTGCAATTTTCCTTAAACTAGAATAAGTTTCTAATTAAATCAGTTCTGAAGAAATTTTATTCAATACCTAGCTTCTCTGGGAATGTTGGAGAGCTTGGCAGTGGCATTATTAACCCTTTATGACCCAATACTGCAATTGAGTAACGTAAAGAATGCATACATTTTCAGCTCTATTCAGGAAACATTTAAACTACTTGTTCTTTTGTGATGTAAAGTTTAGTGATGGAATATGTAGCTGCCACAGTAATTATGATTGAGCAAAAATTTTCATCTTTTAAAATTAGAAATGTTAATTTTTCCCAGAAGCAGCTCTGGGTTAGAAAGGGTTGAGAGAAAAGTCTGGAAATTGTATTCGTCGGAACTGAGCCCCGTGGCTCCGAGATGGATCGAGTATGCATTTGTTCGACTGGGGAAGACCTGTTTCAGGATGGGATGAAGTGTATCCCAGGGTGTGAGGAGACGGTTTTCGGTACGAAGGGGAAAGCGCAACCCTTTCTTCTCCGTAATACTCCGTCTTGAACCTCGTCGAGGCGTTTATTTTTCCGTTCATTTTTCTGGCACGGTCAAAAACTCCTTTAAAGTTTCCGTCTCTCTGTAGCTCCTTCCCATGGGACGTCGCCCGCCTCGCTACGACCGAAGCGGCCGACTCACGGAGAGTCACGAATTTTGAACGAAATGCTGAGAGCGAGAAAGATAGGTGGGGGGGGGGGGAAGGGGGGTGGGAGGGAGGGTTATGTCGGGAGTGCTCGGGTGTTTAACGAAGTTGGATGGCCTGCATAGCGCCGGCGTTGTCAGGGAGGTTGTTTTCCCGCGCAAACGTGACATGTCACTGTCGCATTTGCGCCGCTTTTACGATAGTCATTGGGTCTGGGTGACGGTTGGGTTGGGGATGGCTGGGATGGCGGGAGAGGTGGAAGGAACGGGGCAACTCTTTTTAACCTTTCATGTTTTTCCTCTCAGGGACTCCTCGTTCGGAATTGATGGCTAAGCGGCTTATGAAAGAATGATCTGTTAAAAGGGGTTGACCCGGTGTTTCGTTTTTTTTTACCCCCTTCCCCCTAGCCTACCTCTCGGAAAACCTTCAAATCCGTTATCGGTGGGTAATGTTACTCCTAATGCCACCGAGGATATCCCTGATGAGGCCAAAACGAAACACTGTACCGTTTTCGCGACGAATCGTCTGAGAAAATGTCTTCCGTTGCTACGGAAAGATGGAGTAAGTAATGAGGAAGTCCTAAGAGGAGCAGGAGAGAAGAGAAGCCTCATAAGAATCTTGGCCAGAAGACGATACAACCTTATATGTCATATCTTGAGACGTGATGGCCTGATGAAGACAATCTTTGAGGCACAAGAACAGAAAAGGAAGACCTCGAATGAAATATATGGAACAGGCAAAGAAGGATGTGAAAGAAAAGAAATACGAAGGTGAGAAAAGATTAGCTGATGGGTGAATTGAGTAGAGAGCAGCGTCAAACCAATCTTAGTTGTGTTGTTATGTCGATGAAACTGCAAAATAAATTTATGCCCAAAACTGGAAGCTTAAAATAAATTGAGTTCATTATGAACCTTATTCTTCTTCAAAAGTATGCCAATAAAGGATACTTGTTGGAATTTTTTTAATTTTTTACCTGTATCACCATGTTAGTCCTTTTAATCATTCCATATTCAAATAAAGTTAGTCTCCCCTAATATTTTTCCTGCCAAAAATCTATATCAATATGATTTTGGATAGAATAATTCACGAGGGGTACCTAGAAATATTTCATTCGCGTAAACCTCCCGTTGAGACCGTATGTTCCAACGTATGCGTTAGAAGCTTTACCTCATGTATCTCAACTCGTTTACAGCGGGCAAGTGTTGAAACGGCGCAAAAGTTCATGGATTTTTACGTATTTCTTCTATTTTCAGTGAAGGGGAGGGAAAACATGGGACCCTTTATTGCTTTGCACAGTTGGTGTTCTTGTACTTGGATGTGAATGTGACGGAGAATAACTCGTTAGCTATTATTCTTACCCATATGACATTGTCGGGTGACTAAGAGTTGAAGACGTGCATTCATTGCTCTTTCTTGCCATTCCTGTTCCCTTTCTAGCTCTAGCCCTTTTAAGTCTATGAATGAGTCTTTCCGTTGTTACCTTAAAGTGTTTATCTCCTAGTAATTGCAGCCTTTTCAAAATTAGATTTTAACAAAGTGCTCATCTTGTGTGCTACCACAGAGGAAGCTTCTGCGTTTGTCAATCAAATGAGGATTTAAGACTAAACTAACAAAAAGACTCACTGATTCAAAAACAATTATTTTGTTTATTTTTTTACTACCTGCATAATTTATTCAAATAATTGGACTTATTTACGCATTAAAGTATCATTCACTTCACATCTCTCAGGTTTCCTTCACTTAGGATTATAAATATAATTAATCTAAAAAAATCATTCTCCTATCGTTGAGTGTATAGGTAACTTCGCTGTTGTATAAAAAATTGAATATCTATTGTTACGCTGTCAAGATTTCCAAGGAATTTACAATCTCTGCTCGATTGATAAGGTACGCGTTTATAGATTTATTTGTATTGTTTAAGGTTAATTTCATGGTACATTAAATTATCACAGTATTAGAAATAGATTAATCAAATATATAGGCTTCAAACTAATATTTGGAATTGATATTGAGTTACATGTTACTTAAAAAAATAAATAGCATTCTCTAGCCAAATTCACGACGTCAAATTTAAGTATGTAAAAAAAATTCCGTTGAAACCATGAAACTGTATCTTCGGCTGCATATGTTGAGGAAATCACTTCAAATCCTTGATGACTGAATATTGCAGTTTCGACTAAATATTAAGTCAACATGTATATGTCGCAGATTGTCCTTTCTGTCTCGTTTCTCTTAGATTGAACTCTCTGATCATTCAAAGAAGAACGGATCAGTGAACTTTCGTACTGGGAATATGTTTTGTTCCAGGAATAGTTTTCACACTCATTACACGCAGAACGTCATTAATTATCCTGATCATCTTGCCTCTTTGGATGTGATGTTATCATTTTAACCGTGGGAATCAAATGAGTGTTCCATCATCTTAAGTTCGCAATTCGTAAAAGGAAATAGCAAAAAACGGCCGAGCGTACGGATTCGCTTTCACTATCATCCGCTCAGAACTACGCCTTGTGTGTTGACTTTTTCGCTTCTATCTTGCTCCTTGCTCTTCCCATTAACTACAATTGAAGTTGACTAATCATTAGTGGGAAAAGACAGTAAGCCATGGTTTATATCATCTGGTGTCCATCTTCTTTCTCACTTTTCCATTCTTCGAATATCCGTCGTGTTTTGAAGAGGAAGATGATGTCCATTTGATAGATGATGATTTTCAGACACAAAATGGACTTAAATAAGACTCGTGCATTTTATGAACGAATAAATAATTGTAATATTTTACTGGTTTTAATTATATTTCTCATCCGACAGTTTGATGATTACTGATAATGCTGATTCTTTTTCCGTCTTAGCTACGCAATGAATTCTCTATCAACTGTTATCCACCGACAACGAGCGACCATTTTAGATCGATTCTCACGAACACGCGGAGGTAACCTAAATTACTCCATTTAGGCCAGATTGTGAAACGTGTTCGGATGAAAACTCGAAGATGACTCGCAGCGGGAAATAATGGCCGCCGTCTTGATGTTCATGCAAGCACTGTTAGCCGTCCCCGCAAAAGAGACGACGACGGGACCAAGCACACACACTGCCACACGCACACTCTTCAAAAACGGTAGTCGCTCTGAATTCCACTCCATCATCTCATATTTTCTCATAAGAGGTTTCCACATCGCTGCGGGTCCGACGCTTATCATTTGATTGGAAAGCGCCGGCGCAAAAGGCGTAATCCCTCTGCCGTTTGAAGCCCGTGTGAAATGAAAATTTCTCCTGTGGCGTTAAGAGAGCAATAATGACCTCACGCCTAATTTCCTCACGTACTTTACGGTGCTTCAGGCTTTTTTTTCTTCTTCTCTTTGCATTTTTTCATCACCTCCTGCTCTTAAGCCCTTCCAAGATTTCGACCTTTGCGTTGAGACGACGAAAGGAGGCGGGACTGAGATGTTCGATAAGTGGAACTCATACACGTTTACCTCCAGTCCGGCCAAGACTGGCCTCTGACTCATCACCACATCTTTTATTTTCTTCATTTAACCATATCTTTTCTTGGAATCATCCTATTTGAATTTTTTTAAAAGAATATAATCATTATTTGGAATCTTTTAAATGGAATTAACGAACAGTTGAGCTTATTTTGTATTTTGAGGACTGGTAGATTATTTGGTAAGAATTTCTGAAGAGGTAAAATTGTAGGGAGACGCATTTTTATTGGTATTTCGCTCAAACTAAATGAAGATGGCGTTGGGTTCAGCCGAGATCTGACAAATGGAATGACCTATTCGATTAAAGGTGCCACTTTTGATAATTTATCGTGTTAAGGTACTTCTAGCTAGTAACAACCACAGTTATCTAATTATTTTATCACTTACGAGCACTGTAGTAATGTACATAATATTGGATACATTTTCCTATAGCCCTAACTAAGTTCTCCCTACAAAAGCCGACCTAGGAAAACTCCTGGAAATTTCTTGGAGGATATAATAGGCGTTTCAAATCTCGCCCTTATACTATTTTGTGTTACCGAGCAAGTTAACGGCTGCTGCACCTCATGCACTCTCATATAATCCACATCTAAATTTGCATACCAACCCGTAAGCCGCCTAAAAAGGCGTGTGGCAGGGGGTGTTAAGATATCCGCCGTTTACACGTAAAAAGCAAATTCTCAAACAAAATTACGACTAACATTTATTCAAGTCATTTAATGTTCGGTGGAAAAAGGAACTCCCTCATCTATCCGTTCGGAAAATCCTATTTATGCCGCTGGCAGTATTTAGATGAACTCGCATTGATTATGAAGTATAGGTGAGTAGTATAGTACGAGTATAGGTGTGCATGACTCGGCGAGGCGGGGGACTCGTAACAGGCGGCGATCCTCGACGGGCATCGCGGCGAAAAGTTTAGCAATGTGTCCGCGGGGCGTCGCCTTCGGAGGGGTAGAGGCAGCGGAGGAAAAGAACATCACGGAGGCATCGGTTGAGAGAGGCTGAGGTCACCTGACCCAGATCGGGATCTGCCGGAGAGCGCTTCCATAAGACAGTCAGCGGCGCAGAAAGCGGACTGATTAATGAACGCGCTCCCCGGCTCCTTCTAGCCCCTCCACCCCCCCGACATTTCTCATCCCCATTCGACGCTCCTCCCACGATCTCTTCAAGCAGCCGCACAGCATCCGACACCGACCAGTCCCCCCTCCGCACATACCCCCCTTCGCCGCACAATTGAGTTCCCCCAACAAAGGCTGCCGTTGGAAGAGTTACGACCTGCTCCTCGCGACTGAGACAGTGTTTTGTCTGTTGAGGCGGACTTATGGGAACGTGGATGCATGCATGCATAGCGTTCCTTCGTAGTTTATTCTCATGTCTCACCTCCCCTCCCCCTCGCCTTCCCTTTTAATGCCTCTTTGATTTTTCGTGTCGATGTTGGATGTCGTCTCTATACCACTAAATAAGCGAAGATATAGGTGGTTTATTTTCTTTCCGTTTTCGATTTTACGAGGTATTTATGCTCATTTTCTCAAGCTTCTCATTCCCAAGTGTTCACCTGAACGGGCGTCTCAATAAAGAATCTTCTGCCGGGAACAGTGAGGTTTTTCAATGAGTTCTGGAGTGCAGCCAATAGTGTAAATGTGTTTTTTTTTAGAATTGGTCTGAGTGAATACAGCATTGATTTTCACGCGCCTTGTTCACTGAAGTATTGAAGACGTTTGTTTTGAGATCATGTGTCGTGAAACCATAGCTTTTATTGTCGGGGCGTGTAAATATTCATGCAAAAGTCTTTTCTTTTTGTTTGAGGCTATGATGAAGCCGGGGCACTTAAAGCTGGCAATTTTTTACGTTTTAAAAACTCCCTTCCATGTGACGTAGCGTGGGAACAAGAAGATCGAAAAATGCAAATGAAGTTTGACAGTAATTTTCGATTACAGCCCAGCCCACACTATGTCTCTGTTTGTTTTGCGGACTCACACCGAGCCTAAAGCCGCCGTTGGGTCTTGGCAAAGACTGCACCCAAGATATTAACATGTTGGGAACCCTCCGGCATGCTATCCCTCCTCCCTTGAGAAACTAGGCTTATTTGTTTCTATTGTTTATGGATATTAAAGTTACAGGTTCAAGAAAGAGCCAACAGGAGTGGCAGGAAGCCCCAGGTTATTGCGATTTCCATCATGAAAATACTCCATTTGACTCCGCAAACGCTACCTCTTCGCACTGCTGAAATTACTTACGGATTCAGATGAAGGTATTAACTTTTGAGTTTGCCGCGGGCATGCGTATATTAGAGGCGATTCTGAATTGAGTCATAGCGGGAAGATGAATGGTTGAAAAGGCAGTGCGATGTTCAAAAAAGGAGATTTAATGCTCGACGCTGGAATTATGATATGACTACGAAGGCGTACTAGCACGTGCGCCATTAAGGATTAAGGTGGTCACCAAGGCATTATCTGGCATCTTACTCCGTGCCAACCGCAATGCGCTCCTTACGAAGCGAAGGTGTTTAAAGCCGTCCCATTAAAAAATGGGAGAAAAACAACGCCGTCATGCGTCTCCAGCATCAATCATAAGCCACCATGTACGCTTCTAGACCTCGTAATGCAGCCCGCGATTACTGCGCGTAGAGAAACACCTTCATTTGTTATACTCTCCCATCGCGCGTGGAAAATTTGTCGTTCAACTTTAATTTTCTGCAGGTTTAAGTGGATGCTAATGTAGGAGAAGATGTCTGAGAGCGCGAAAATGAAGGTTAGCCGTGGTGTATATTTTATGCTTTCTGCTTGTCACCATATGCCGACAAGAAAACCGGAAAGGGCTTCATTCTTCTTTTCACTCCCAATCTTTTACTGTCAGCAGAATAAAAGCTAAAGCCTACCTTCAATTCTCACAATCAGGCTCTTATATTAATTTTTTTAATTCATCCCCCTCATATTCTACATGCTAGAGTAAAGTAATTTTTGTATTTTATTGGGGTTAGATTTATGATCAGTAGCTCTTTATCAGTATGAGGGAACGGCCTCTTCAAGCAGCCACACAGTCCTTCCTTAGCACATATCCCTTTACAGCACAATTCCGCCACTCTACCAGTGAGGATGTGGGAATCAATTTTACATCATGTTCGAACGCTTCCACGATGCTATCTTCACAACGTTAGCGGCAATTAAAGTAAGGAATTAAATATAAAGGGAAATGAAATGACTGCGTTCAATCTTATTCGTTTTTTTTTTAGTTTTTGGTCGTCAGTTACCATTTATGACTTCATTTTGAAGTAATGCTCATTCTATTTACGCCGTGAAAATTGTATCGTCGACCCTTTGGAAAACGGCCTTTAATCTTAATTTCCGCCCACCGTAGTCATGTGACCACACCATAACGTTCTGGGTAGATGAGGCTCTCGACGAAAAAATGAGCAATATTTGGTTTTCAAATTGTTACGATTATGCTGCTTAATGTTTTGCTAGCCTAATCTGTCTCTTAGTTTATTTTTGAAGCTGGTATAAATAATCCCATATTATGAAAAAAGGGTGCGAATCGGAATTTCAATATCTACTGTCAACTATCTGTCTACTATCTGGCCTACTATCTGTTAATAAGAGTATATCAAAAGTAAAAGTAGAAGGGCATTAAAAAGGTGAATTTAACTTTACTTCAACCTAAAGTATGCTTTCTCGGAAGATTTAATCCTTTTTATGCCGGTAGAAAATTGATCGCATTATATTTCAACGCGTAACTGCTCAGTGGCCAGGGGTCTTTACGGGAAAACTTGTGCGATGAATGCATCACCAAAATATTTTAAAAGGATGACTTAAGACGACCATCGGAGCGAAATACCTAAATATCTTCAGAATCGCCAGCATAAATTTTTTTCGGGGTGGAAACTGCTGATTTTTTTCTCAGGGATCCAAAAGGAAAAGAGTAAAAATATTGCTGCTCCGTTATCTTACTATATTTAATTGAAGACGCCATTTTGAAGTACCATTTATCCTCTTTGCACTTGGATAATTGAATCTTAGAACTTTTGCAGAATGGGCTTAAAATGATGAACTTCTCTCAGGAATCCAAAAAGGAAAAGAGGAAAAATTTTGTTATTTCGTTATCTTACTATATTTCTTAATTCGTAACAATAAAAAAATTCTAAGCAACACGGATTGTCACGGTCCCATTTATATGGAAAGTCATATAATCTCGATGATTTTCAGAAAGTGATGACTGTGCCCCTCCTAATGATTAGCGAAACATTAACGAAGTTAGAATTTGAAATTCCGCGGGATTCAACCCAGTTCGCTAGCATGCAAAACAAGGTTGACTTCGTGTCATTTACTCGGGCGGGGGTACGCTCATCACCCAGGAGGATATGCAAATGAAAGGCTTCATTCTAGGAACGACATCATCGTGCTATCGTGTACTCTGGTTGTTTCCGTGTAGCTGTCTCTGCTGATGTCATATTTGAGGTAATAGCTGGGGAAATAGTATTCGTAAATTTGCGAGGTAAATAGAGATTATGACCTTTGTGGTGACGTTGAAAGCTTTCATGTCATCAGTCGTTAAATGCGTGTATATGAAAGATGCGATTTTTTCCCTTTGTCTCAACACATATGGCTAGGGAATTAATTTTTGTGAGGTCGATATGATGACACCCAATCGGTATAAAAACAACAGCTTGATGTTAAGATACTAGCTATTTTATTCTGTTGGTAATTAGATCTTTGAGAAACGTTTCGATTACTTAATAAACGGTATTTCCTCCCTCCCCTGTGCAAATTTTCCTTGCTATTGTTTACATTTTGTCTCAAAACTGAGGGCTAGTGAATTAATTTTAGTGAGGTCAACATGATAGCGACCATTGTAAGTAAAAGCAAAAGCTTAATATTCAGATTCTAGCTGCTTTATTCTGTTGTTGATTGGATATTTGCAAAACGTTTCGATAGCTTAATTAACAGAAGTTCCTCCCCTCCTCTGCAATTTTTCCTAGCTATTTTTCCATTTTGTCTCAGCACATGTGGATTAATGTTAGTGAGGTCGATATGATAGCGACGGTTCGAAGTAAAAGCGAAAGCTTTATGTTCAGATACTAGGTATTTAATTCTGTTGTTGATTGGATCTTTGAGAAACGTTTCGATAACTTAATTAACGGAATTTTCCCTCTCCCCCGTGCGTTTTTCCCTTGCTTTTTTTTACACTTCGACTCAACACATGGCGCTAGTGAATTAATTTTAGTGAGGTCGATTTGATGGCGACCATTCGAAGCAAAAGCGAGAGCTTAATGTTCGGATACTAGCTATTTTATTCTGTTGGTGATTAAATCTTTGCGAAACGTTTCGATGACTTAATTACCCCCTTTTCTCTTTCCTCCCTTGTTTTTCCACCCGTGCATTTTTATGTTTATGACATTGCAAGGGATTTCTGAGCACCACAATTCAATCGCCAGTTGGCAAGAAATAGCACGCATTTGTTTTTAGCTTTGCATGCCGCTTTTCGGAGTCGTGATCTTGCTCGCCTTTGATAGCATAGAGATTTAGTGGTCGTGAGCAGCTGTTTCCAAGTCACCGTAGGTCACGGAATGCTGTGAATGTGGCGTGATTGTAGTTAATTTTTCCTTTGTGTTTCTTCGCACGTGATTACGACATTTTGAAACTCTTTGTGTTGATTGGAGCAAGTTGCGGCGCGTCGTTGCACCAGTCTTTTAACTATCTTCGCGGGAAAAAATAATTTCACCAAGCCGTTATTCGAATTTGAATTTTATTTTGGTCAGTAAAGATTTACTCAATGCATTGCCTCTCCATTGAACTACGGTTGAATACGGGTCAAGGGCTAAAAATATATTTGCCAATTTCTGTGATGCAATTTAATGAGAGCCATTTATTGGAAAATATAATGATGGTAAATTACGATTTCTAGACATTCAGCCACCATCGCTGTATTATGTTTTAATTGCCTAGGTATAAGCCGTAACCTAAAAATTCATTATATTTTTCGATGCCAATCCACGGCATATTTTTTTCCAGGATGTTGAACAGTGGTTCATACAATAATCAAGTTTTTAAATACAAGTATAGTAGGGATATAAAAAAATAATGATATTAAAAAAGTACGGAATATAAATGTGAATAATGTCATTTTTGATTAACCATCGTAAATGGGCGTAAATTGTTATGATTAAAAAATATGCTTTCATTATTTGAATAATATAGCATTATTACAGCCTTCCTTGGCAATTATGGCCCTCTTCCAATGAATTCTTACTCAATGAATTGTATTTGGATCAAAAATAAATCTATGGAATATTGAAAAACGTTTTTGTGCGGCTAGAATCAATAAATTCGGTATAGTAGTCGTAGTTCGACCCATTTTATTTCTTCCGGGGTGTATGGTGACCCAGTGGGTAGAAGGTTCGCCTTCTGATAAAAGGATCCTGTGCGAAGTCTTCGGACAGCCCCAAACCAAGGGATGGACTCACCTAATCATTGTGAATTGTACATGTCTGTGGCTTAGTCTAGGGGGAGCTCTACACTCACCTATTTTTACTAACCTTAAGTTTAAATTTCTGAGTCGATGAGTGATTTTTCCAAGTTATTGTGGCGTGGAATTCCGCGAGGCATGAACGGTTCACCCATCTATTGGCTTCTCTCCGCAATCATTAATAACTTAGGCAACTGAATTTTAGTCTTTATCAGGGTTTTATTCACCGCAATCAGGGAATCAATAGAAATCATCAGAACAAACAAATTTAACGGAGTAGACGCGCATCGCGGGGATTGGGTCGGTGCCATGGTTGTAGTGTTGGCTTCCCACCCTGTGGGCTCGGGTTCTAATCCCGGCGGTGGCAGAGAATTTTCAGTGACTGCCCGATCCCTGCGAGAATGGTGTATGGAGGACATTTCAAGCGCAACACTCCCTCCGTCGGATGGGACAGGATCCTCGAGTTTGCCTCTAAATGTTTTCTCACCCACCATACATTTAAATGGGTTTACAAAAGTCGCCACTCACGTCGCTGACGGACAAAGTGATCAGAGTTTCACCGAAAAATAAGGTATAATTAGGGGTGTTAACAGAAATTATGCACACGATGATGTGTTCTATCAAATTCATAACTTTTGAATGATATTCCTCGCAATTACGAACATTACAATGCAAAATATCGAAGAAAAAGTGGATCGCATTGCACTCATCACCGCGTCGCGGACATTGTTGAAAACAGATCAAAATGCGACCGAAGTGGCAACAGAAATCAGCCTTGTATGGGATGGAATTGGGTCTCCTCTATGTAGTCCCCTTGACCATAGCATATGCGCAACGTACGGTTGACCCTTTATATTTCCTGTTTGAAATGGCCACATGCATATGTTTTAATATTTCTAGCCATTTCAAATAAAAAACATTGTAAATTTCACACGTGACTTCACTCAAGCCTAGTTTCGTCGCTGTGCGACGCAAAGTTGCCAAATAGGAGGCACACAAGTTACAAAGTGGAGGTAACACATTGATACAAAAAAGGAAGAAAACAATGTAACAATATGAGAGGCGCGCAAGCATAAAAAATGGGAATAAAACAATGTTACAAAATGGGAGGCACACAATGTAACAATATTAGAGGCGCGCAAGCATAAAAAATGGGAATAAAACAATGTTACAAAATGGGAGGCACACAATGTAACAAAATAGTCGACGAAACTGGTCGTTAGTACAATCACATGTGAAATTTACAAAGTTTTTTTTTAATTTGAAATGAAGCAATTTCACCTAGTCACGCCTCCAACCATCAATTTCTAGCCATTTTTCCGTGGAATCGGAAATTTTACTTCTTCAGCTTCCCCTTGCCGATACTTGATTTACACGGAGCACGGAATTGCTCAGGTTAGAACTGCATTAATTTCTAAATTAGAACAGGGGCTATTTTGCCATCTCACGTCCACAAATTCTCGCATGTGTTCTAGCAATTCACCGCTTTGCACGACGCAATTTCAACTGCGCCTTCGCACACACGGCAGATCGTGCAATTACGTGCCCAGTGTAAAGTGGACTTTAGGGAATACCTTCGGGACTTCTGACTTGTGAGCTGCGGAAGCCGCCGCGCTGGTGGGGAGTGTGTCAACGCCATCGCCTTGTTGACATACGCTCGCGAAAAGGAGGAGAAGAATATAGGGGAAGACAGGCAGAGGGGAAGTCGCTGCCAAAACATTTGCTTTCTGCCTCATAAACAGAAATACGGTCGGCCCCCCCCCCCGGGCAAACATTTGTGAAACACATATACGGATGACTTGCTCAATTGTTATTCCTGCGAAGTTCGCGGTAGCGGTGGACTAGACGCGCGGTGTGAGGTCAAGTCGGGAATCCGGAAAAACAAACGTGCCGAAATATCAGGCAAACATGCGAAATGCACGGGGATCCGTTCTATTCCCTGTTTATATTTGACCCGCCTCTCAAAATATTTCTGCATCAATACAGAGGTGATCTGTGTGCGGATGCATTTATTGTGCTTGAGTTTTGCTCTTCCTGTTAATCGGCGGATTTTCAGTCATCGTAATGGGTCAACGAATTTATAGCTTCAATCCTTGAATTTTTTTCATATATGTATTGACGTTTATAGCATAGATTTTATAAATACTTCTTGATTCATGAATAAAATCTTCTCAGGTTTGGCACAGGGTGAGGCTGTTATATCCATCGTTTCCATGAGAAACTAGAACAGGGGCTATTTTGCCATGGTAGGTATGCAATACACCCACACCCGTAAGTATTAGTTGCGCCTAAAACCCCCCTAGCATTAATTCCTTGCTGCGCCCCTGACCTACCATGCATGTATAACTACTACCTACCTACTTACCTACTTGAAATTATATACCTACCTAGAAATTTGCAAACCAGCAATATGCAAAGTTTGGACACTCGCGGTCATGGTAATTGGATTAGGGGTAATGTGCGGAATACGGACAGTTGCGGTTAAAACATAAATTTGGGGTCTCGTGCGGAAAACGAACGTTCTTATCTACCGAGGCAGGTAAAATGCGCGGAGAACAGTCGATGGCGCCTTGAATTGGTGCATTGGGCTATTTTTTATATTGCCTCCTGATTTAGAATGTTTTTGGAGTGAGCTCTTCTCTGGCTTGTTTTCATATTGTTCGGCACCAGCAGTCAAGTTTTGCTTGGAAAAAAATCTGGAGTCTTAATTCACGTATTTTTTCTAACCGGATTTCCAATGCCTAATTTATCTTCCGGTGACAATCGCTAGAAGATCAGCAGAGAAAATTCGAAAAATAAATCTTATTTCGGACTCTGTGATCTGATTCAAGATCTGGGGTGAGATAATACCTATAATTTGCTTAGAAACCACCGGGCATTTTATCCATTTTAATTGTTCCCTGTCACCTCGACACCCTGAGATTAATAGAAAGTGTGTTCGCTCTTTTTAGAAAGTTTGACAACCAATGCATAAGTTTCCTCTCCGTAATTTGATAAAGAAAAGTGATCGATAAGTCAGAAGGACAGTGTATCAAAGCTGAAGGGTCCAATGAAGAATATCCACGTAAGGAAATTAGTGTTGTTTGTGTAAAGGGCGCAGGACTTATAAGGCAAATTTAAATTAATGATTTTGAGCGATTTAAGAGGAGAAAATAGAAAAGAATAGCTAATAATTAATTTTATATGAGAATAAAGGTTAACGAAGAAAATTATTTAAGAAAAAATTCCTACTGTTGTAAGTTATGGGTATGTCTGTACACGGATCTGCCATTTATCAGTTAAAATACCAACCTATGATAATGATGAAAAGGTTGCGGTGCTTTAAATCAGCTGCCACTTACCTAACGGACGTTCTTCCATACATATGGCAGTTGGATTGTGTTCTCATCAGCGTGCCTTCGTGCTGAGGAAATTATTTCCAAACACGATTGAACGCTCAAGGACGATGCGTAACAGTTGTGCCACACCCACGTTAGGTCGTGATGCGTGCTCTGTGCGAACATAGCTCGAAAACGTGTTTTTCTCCCCGGCATCAGCGAACTTGTTAGTGCTACAGACTACGGGATTAATTTATAAATATAGAGATATGCTTATTTCAACGTAGGAAGTATTATTATCATCATGAGTATTATTGTATTCATGTCCCCTCTACTCGTACTTTCTTTGAATGCTTAGTGTTCATAATTTTTAGAATTGGTGTATTTTTATGGCTTATTTCAACTTAGTAAGAATTATTATCTTCATACGCAGAGTAATTTTTATTATATTCGCATCCTTTCTATGTGTCTTTTTGTTAATCCCAATATATTTTGTATTTTCCTCTACATCCTTGCCGAGGTCATAGTTTTAGTTCCCTGGAATTCAGTGGCGGATCTATGGGGGGCTACAAGGGGTTATGGCCCCCCTTGGACATCCAATTTACACTAGATAGAATGGTAATTTTTTTCGGACCCGCAATACTTTTGGGAGTTTACCCCATGTGTAGCTCCCCCTCCCCCTCTTGTTCCTATCCTGGATCCGCTACTGCTGGAATTCATAGGGTAAATTAGAGTTGTTATAGGGCAAATAATATTTTGAAACCACGGGAACTGCAAAAGTTATACTTATTTTGCTGGGCTGAGAGATGTTCTATACTATTACTGACGATATAACCTTTTGCTCGGAGAGGAGACAGGACGCTGCAGAGTGTTTACTCACGCTGAAGAGCGTACAAAAGTTTAATCATAAATGCCAGTGACTCACCTTATACACGCGGTTCAAGACTGCTGGATTTTTATTCCTTAGAGAACTTGTTTTAATGTTCTAAGGGTTATTCTTCACCGTGAAGAGAGATTTTGATGTTACGATTTTCGGTTATTGTGAATAGCCATAATGTCTGAATTTGAACTCATTAAAACTATTATTTGCGTCTGAAATTTAATCTTACTAGTCATTTTCCCAACTATTGATCGCCAGATGATTTACCAATCTTAGCGATTCTTAACTGTATGTATTTTAAAGATGGGAAAGTTATTTGTCACCGATAGGATTAATAACTGTATTTCATCTTAAGTAGTTCCATTGCCTTTTATTTTGAAGTTCTGGTCGATCATTGATCCGTCTCATTGAGAAAAGAATCGATATCGTTTTTTATTACTTTATTGTTTATCTCTACCGGTAATAGGATTGTGATCACCATGAGTATCAAATGTTCGTCAATAGCATGTTCGTGTCGATATAATCGAACACGTGTGTGTTCGATTTTATCGACACCAACAAAGTAATGGCAAGAATACCTTTGACATTTCGACATATCTTGCACCCCTCCCCTTTCATTTGAAAACGTAGTGCTAGCCATTGCGAGAGGTACGCGCCAACATTGATTAAAAGATGAAGATATAGTGAGCGTCATGATTTCCTTGATTTATCTCGTATGGAGAGAAGAAATAAAGATTTGAACTTATTGTAAATTGCAGCGCAGCAAAAGAATCACTATCTTCAGACTTTGGAGACATTCATGAGTTAATTAGGGAGAAGAAATGAATCAAACTCAAGGGAAGGCCAACAAAGTCAGCTCAGCTTTTTCTTTAAATATTCAGCTTCTTTAGCGTTCATTTGCAATTAGAAAAATAAAACTGTGCGGGTGCATCAGCGAATCTAAAATATGTAGCTAAGCCAAGTGAAAAAGTGCACATAATTACACATACTATGTCTACGGGAGTTTTAAAATAATCATAACAGGAATCGGAAAAATCTAGCTTGGTGTATTCGCTAGGGTAATGCCAATTCCTTTTGGCAAATTACCACGCATGCATAGAACAGATAACTAATTAATAATGGATATTATTTTTTTCATACGTCTTTATCAAGAGAATTTGAGCTTGAGAATTTGATGTTTCTCGCATGTGGTAGACAATAGGAGCATTTTAAGCAAAATATTTAATCTGTTATCTCATGGCTATTTTTGATACCATGAGAATAAGATGTGAAATCTGATGTAGCACTGTCTTTCACTTAAATTTCCTCAGCGTGAAAAAAGCCATTAGTGCTAGATTAGATCGGTTAAACGCTTTGTGTGGGGATAGATATCTCTCTGTGGCCTTTTTAATAAAGACACAGGGCACTATTTCAATTTATTAATAAGACGTGTGGCGTGCGTTGATTGTAGAAGTAACACGTTTGGTAAATTGACGGCACCGTTTTAATTGTATTCTGTATCAAATATATCCCATTTTCAGCACTTAATTTCCTTACAATATAATTACCAAAACTATAAATTTGTGATCGCACCTAAAAGATAGCGTCTTATCGGACTCAAGTTGCCTTTTATAAATCAAGAGCAGTCGCGATTTGATATTAAGCGATTCGATTAAGCAGTGCGTACGTGCGCATTTGAAATGTGTGTCTTCATCTCAGTGTTAATCACTGACTACTGACGTATAATTTTTTTTTATCTAAACGACTTTGTTGGATAGATAAAATGAGATTGTCGTCCAATAATATCATCCAGATCCTCCCCCTTTCTAAAATTCTCCGCCCATCCATATCTTCTTTATCCAAATCTCCGTAGCGTATGAGGCATGTGAAAACCCGAACTTTTTCTTCCACCCATGCTGATGCCGCTTTCAATTAATTATATTTTTTCTTCGATTCCTTCCATTTGAGTCTGGTTCGGATGCCTTTGCTCATCCCGGCCTTCGCTTATCTCATACGGGCGGTTCTTTTTGAACACCAGAGAATGAATTCAAATGCTCTGGACGCGAAGTGATAGCTCATCATCTTAATTCGATAAAAACCATCAGTTCTGCTTTATATCTTAATTTATCGCTAAATCGCGGGAAGAATTGGGGCCCTATTTTTAGGATTTAGCGGTATATTTCTATTTATGTGCTCATGCTTGCAAAAAATTTCATTGATATTGATCTTTTTTTATTATTTAAATGTCAAGGTGGTTTGATGATTCGGTGCTTTGGTGAATCTTGGTGATTTGGTGCTAATTTATATTTTTCATGATACTTTTGATGTAGAGCATATCGTTGGTTGCTCAAATTGAATGTGGTTAATGATTCCAAGGAACTCACACCTTATTTCTGTTAAATTACCCGCTCCACTTACGACCGAGTTAGGTATGTATCCATGATAGTAAGTATGCTAACTTCAAATAACCTTCCATGTTACTTCCTTCTTAGCTTTACGACTTTCCTCAACCTCTTTCCTAAACCACTCCCTCATCTGGTTCAGGGTATTTCTTTATGGGCTTTGTGTGTTTTGTAGCCTATTTAAAATGACGCAATAACGTCGGAACAAGTAGAGGACAATCAAAGCGTGCGGAAAAGTATTAATATATTCCATTCCAAACGGTGTAAAAATTCTTCTAGGTAAGTTTGTCGACGATTGCTTTTATTTACAATTCCAAGTAAGTGGAGAATATGATGGAAAGGAATAATAAGGTGGAAGGGAATTCTTGATCGAATAAAGGGCAATTGGTATTCTGTGAATTGAAGACGGAAGTTCAATGAGGTTTACAGACCGGGAAAAATTCTTCATATCATCTAGTCTAGCTGGTACCATACCTTTGATAATAATGCAACAAATGAGTCAACTCTATTTTATTTAGCCGAAATCCTCCTTTTTGAGATTTTCTATGATCGATAGCACGCATGATACGACTTAATAAATTACGATGGTTTTGGTAATGGTACGATGGTAAAGAAAATGATTCAATCATGTGGTAATAAGCGATCTGTTCCTTGCATAAATGTCGTCGTAGTCTTTGATTAACGGAGTCTCAGTCTAATTTACGTCGTAAAAGCTACGTTATTTCGTACAATTCAAGACGACCGTACCGAATCAAAAGGGTCTCTCTACGCGGCTGCGCAGAAAAATAAAAAAAAAAACGTACTCGCTGGCTGAGACTAGAAATGATTGTACTCAAGTTCATCATGATGCCAATATTTTTACGAAATCTGGAAATATACGTAATTTTACTCATTGGTATATGTGTCTGTCCAACTCTTAAAACTCCTCTTAAAGGCTAGCTTAAAATTTAATTTATGTATAATTTTTACAAAAATGTCGTCATTGGTTAAAGTTCTTGGATAAATGGACCTCAGTCTAATTTACGTCCTGGATTCTAAGACCTTTTGCACAATTGAAGACGACCGTACCGAAGGAAACGGAGCGTACCATTTATCGCGTCCCTCTTCTTGGTCTCGCATGTAGCGCGTGCTGAACGGGAAAAACGAACCATCGGAGTCGGAATCGGAAGAAAGTGAAGAATTTACTGATGGAAGTGAGCGGACGTATATAGGGGTCTCTCTCTTTCCCTCGCACTCTGCTTTACGGATTCCGCACGCATGACTCTTCCACGCTCGGGCGACTCGCGCCGTGCCTACAACACCGATTCTTACTCCCCAATCCCATCCTTTATACAGGGTGTTCCAGGAGGAATCTGCGATACTTAAGGAGGTGGTAGTGGAGACAATTTTTAAGCATTTGTCGTCCGATAAATATTGGGTCGCAACTCCTTAGTTAGCGGCAACGAAAGCATATTTTGGATGCACTTTTCCGTTACCATGAAAACGGTTTTTCAGGGGTATCCAACATTTTCAATATTTTATTTGATTCTCTGTATTTTTAAGGACATTAAATAATTAATTTTGGACGAAGCTTTGTGGGAGTATCAGAAATATGATTGCACAATCTCACTTATTATGATATTAATTGTTTTAGACAATTACAATTGCCCATTTTTGTCCAACCTGAAGCTTGTCTTCTACTAAGTTTCTACGAAGCTTGTCTTCTACTTCATGTAAGATAATCTTTGAGGGTGATTAAACGTGAGCTCTGAGCAAATATCAGCTATACGAATGCGAAGTCTCTCTCATTTTGATATTAATTATTTCAGACAATTATAATAGCACATTTTCGTTCAACCTAAATTAAATTTAAAGCCTTTAAAAATGAAGAGTATAAAATAAAATCTTAAAAATGCTGGATACCCAAAAAAATCTGTGTTCAATGTCGCTGAAAAGTGGATTTAAAAAGCTTTGCGATTCCATAGCTCGGTAACTAAGGAAGTGCGACCCCATGTTTATGGGAAAAAAAAACTTTAAATTGCCTCCCCTACCACCTCCTAAAGTATTGAGGATACCTCCTGAAACACCCTGTATTTTCTCCCTCTTTCCTTCGCATAGGAGTCCTTCCAGGGTCCTTGTTTTCCTCACAACTCAAGAGATCAGGGCTGGCTGTTAATTGCTGGCGCGAACCGTTCGATTAGAGTTGGAGGCAGAAGGGGGTGCCGAATGGGTTGGTGGGGGAGGTTGATGTAAAAAGACTTAGTGCTTTCCTGGCGAATAGACTGCGTGAAGAGTTCTCGGAATCTCCACCGGGTCAGGAACTGCAATAGTCCGATCCAATGGACTTTGGGATCGAATTATTGAAGATTCTATCGAAATTAGACTTGCCAAGAACACAGTCAATAGAGATTCCGGCTATGCGGTGAGCGATACTTGGAAAAACGTCCTCAAAACCATCAAAAAGGTTAGGAGAAATAATCACCAACACGCCAGCCAATCAGAGCGCACCGCTGACGACAGCCAATCAGCAGTCACTTGACCACCAGAGTGTTTGTATGTTAGCAAGGAAAATTCTCACTCGACGCTCACAGCCCTTAGTCGAGCATCGAAACGTCGGCAATACTGCAGTTCCTGACCCGGTGGCGATCCCGAGAACTATTCAAGGGAGGTTGATGTCTTAGGGATGATAGCATCCGAGGAAGAATCCTCCCCCACACCCAATCCAATCCCATCCCACGCTCCCTACACCCCCTTCCCTTTTCTCGCGTCGTGACGTCTTACCCCGCTCGCTTCCCTGTTGCAGGGCGAGGCATTCATTGTCTTCCAGGTTTTTCTTCTTATCTGATTCCACCCATGTGTATCACTTGTTCCTCAAAAGACTTTGCTCGCCTCTACCTCTTACTTTCCTCTCCTTTTCTCATTCGTCTTTCTTTCTCCGTTAGTTTCAACATTTTGGTTCTCCGAAATCTGAAGCCATTTAAACTCCACGCACCCGAAATAGTTGTGGCGTTGAAAAAATCTCCCTTTTAAGCTTAAAATTATAACTAATGAAATACGGTTAAAAATGTATTAGTTTATTATTCATCTTCATTATACAACAATCCTAAGATTGGTTTGACGCAGCTCTCCATTTCTCTCTTCTATCCACTAACCTTTTCATAGACACGTATTTCTTCTCTTTTACATCTGTAGAGAACTGTAAACTGTCCTATGCAACCCTTTGGGGCCGTCCTTTGCCCTTTTACCCTTCAACATCATTATTATTAGTTATAAATAAAATTCAATGAAATACAGGGTCATCATGAAAGAATGGTGCGGGTTTGTATATGGTTTTAGTTTAATGAAGAGTTCGATCTGGAGTTTAGCTCTCTAAGGTGAGGAAACGTGGGCACTGAGTAAAGAAGACGAGAGAAGATTGGAGGCATTCGAGATGCGGGTGTGGAGATGAATGGAGAAAGTGAAGTGGACGGAGAGGAAGAGGAAAGACAAAGTGCTGGACAGGTGTGTAGGGAGAGGTAGCTTCTGGATCACATACAAAGGAGTCAGAAGGTATGGATGGAGGGAGTTCTTAGCGGGCGGGGATACTGAAAACAGTGTTAGAGGGTAGACTATTAGGTAAACGAGGGAGGATTTTTAGATAGAATGAAAGGGAGTAGCCCTTACTGTGAATTGAAGAGGGAAGTACATGAACGAGGAGAGGCTGCCAGAATGATTCTTAATTACTCCATGGAAATATGCCTCAATCGGTAGAGTTTATAATAAAAATTTTTAGAGTATATTTTATGTATGACTACATTAATTTGATTACGTGCCGGATAGTGCAATTGGACTTTTGCCTTTTTGACCACTTCCAGGGTAAATAAATGAATTATCCTACACATATGATACCTTAAGACTCAAGTGTAAATATAGATTTATGCAGAAGGAGAATTTCAGGGATAGGGGGCATACGAGAATACTTGATTCTGTGCACGGATTCGTATAATATTCACTCGACGGCCTTTCGTGCGATGATGAAACGGAGCTCTAAATCGTAAATTATCCCCCTAACCCTTGACGGATGGCAGTGGCATATGGTGTTTCCTCATGATAATGTTGCCGGCCATAAAGGATGTGGCGATATTTCTCCGGGGGAATAACGACTAAATCCATCTGCCAGGTGAGATAGCCATCACGCGTAGGCACAAACCTTGCTCGAAACTGTCTCTTTTAACACTTTGCAAGACTCGACCGCTCCAGGCCCCTCTAATTAATACATAAAGCCACTGCATACTCACTACGCCGTCCCCTGAAGAACCCCTCCTATAATCCGTATCCAAGCCTAGCTTGTTGCGTATAATGCGCTGCTGAGAACAGATTTTCTTTCCCAGTTCTTTCATGTCACCCGCCTTTAGATTCGCATGCCTTACATCGATGATTTATTTCCATACTCACTCTTCTTTCCCTTTGGTCACCTAGAGTGCCTCTAGCTGCATAAAAACAATGAGAATCAGCAACATCAACTTAAAGAAAAGTAGGCAAAACATTTTTAAAGTAAGAAAACATGCAGAAAAGGAACCGATATACCTGAAACACTGCATTTTCTGCACAAGCATCCTCTTATTTAACATTCAAACAGCACTCGATCTGGAGCATTCAAAGTTGCTATAAAAATCAAAGAAAGAGTCTTATTCTGGAATAAGTAATGGTCTCTTTCCTATTCATGCTCACTTATTTTGAAAGTGAAAATGCATAAGTGCAGATCATCTGGTGTGGGATGTCCATCCAGTTTTTTTACTAGGCTTTTTATTTTATAAAGTTACATCCTAGTCGGCTCTTTTTGCTGCAATTTTGATGTAACGGTAGGAATATGGACAGTTTGCTTATAAGAGTTGCAGTACAGTTCAGGTGGAAAAAGAACACCGATATAAAATTATTATCTTACTTGCACAAGGAAAGCCCTTATACGTCGCAATTATTTGATATTTCAAGCAGTTAGAGAACATAGCTTTAATTAGTAAATAACTATTGATATATGAAAATTCCCCTATCCCAAATGCAAGGAATATCGTCGTTCGCAATCATACGAGACGCTGGGGTATAAAAAGGTTGTCAACCTCTGGTTTACTCCAATTTTATATTCGAATGATCATTTAGTTTCGTTAGTCGAGTCCTTGGAGGCTATAGAAATCTAGATTATTTTTGCATGCACCGATTAAATACAAAATGGGAGGTCGCCTATTTTGATGGGAGACAAATAGTCACATTTCAACGACGCTGACGTTGAGTGATAAAGTCCCGCTGCGGCACAACAGCATGTGGTGGAGAGTCTTTCTTAGCCGTTTACATCCATTCAATGCGTTCTTACCGTGCTCCCCCCTTCCCTGTATGTTTTGCTCTTTCCTCCCAGTCTCTCTATCCAGCCTCTGCCGTCATGTGAAGAGTCGCATCCTCGCCCTGTCTGTCTCCGCGTCTCCAGGTCTTCTACTACTTATAATATCCATTTTCTCGAGTTTCCACGCGAGGTGTAGTCTTCCTGATTGGATTTGGTAAGCCTGAATACACCATCCAGTTATATTTCGCCGAACACCAGATTATTTTCGAGTCCTCTATGGCCATTAGTGCAACGATTAATTTACCCAAGGCTGTATTCTATATTTTAGTGGATTAAAATAATGCTTTCTAATTTATTTTTGCCCGCTAAAGAGAACAGCCATCGGGAAATCATCTCGTTTAATTGTGATAAGACCGTTGTACGTTCACAAATTCTAATTAGAGCTAGCAAATTGGGGAAACGTATCGGTCATTTTTTTATAATTCATGTTCTTATACTACGTTCATAATAATCATTTTCTCGGTGCCATGGTATTTTGCCAAAAACCTGTCAGTTTTCTTTGCCCAAGAGTCTCTATAAAAATTCTCCTATATTTAGCTGTTTTCCATTAAACTTTTGATTTGTTGGTGATTCGTTGCATGCTCCTTCCTCACATAAAAGTATTTAACTGTGTTGAAATCTTATATTGCTTCATGCTACTGACCCTTTTATCGGAAAAATAACTAATATATTCAATTTTTTAAATTTGACTCAGCGTTCTTTCAACCCTATAGATGTTTTTTTTTACCTTCTACTATTGCTTCAAATCAATAGGAAATTTTCCAAAAATATTGTAAGCGTTCAATTGAGTTTTTGATTTGCTAATAGGTGGTAACATCCGCAATAGGTTGTCAGTGGCGTAGCCAAGGGGAAGGTCCGGGGGGTCCGGACCCCCCCAAAATATAAAAATACAATTATTTTCCTTCAAAAAAGAAAACAAAATATTGAAAAATCATGAATTTACAAAATATTTCTTTAACAAAAGAAGTTTTTCCGATTATGAAAAGTTTTAAAATTAGTTTAAAACCCTCTCCTTAGTACCCTGTTTTTGAAAAATCCCCCCCCCCCCTGGTTTTGGACCCACCCGAACGAAATCCCGGATACGCCACTTTATTTTCTGCCTACTGCCTGTTGACATGATATTAAAATTATCGTTGGTCTAAATGTACAACATTGGCCTAAGAGTATGTTTTGTTAACAAGAGGCGTAAGTCATCATTGCATTCAACGACATGATAAATAATTCTGTTAACTATTTAGACTTCTAATAAATTTGAGAAAGACAGGTTAATCAATTTATTGGGTGTTACCTTACTTATTTTTCGGGGCCACTAAGTGGCGACACATATGAATAGAACGGAGAAGCTTTGGTATATATATAAAGGAAAATTTCACGTCACTCAGCTATCCATCATTGATCGAATCTCGTTCATTTCTGGGAACTGGAGTGAATTAAAGGAAGAGAAGTGACGAGTAAAAAGGTCTCCCGGTGGAATCAATTTTTCTGGGAAGTGAAGCATTGCAATACGCCCTTTAAGCCTTTAGTGATGCCACAGGAGTTCCGGTTACGTCCGCAGTGGCTCTACTAAGCCAATTTTATGGGGTACAGGAAAAAAATTGGGTGTTGTCCTTGTATTTGACCACGCCACCAGATTCATACATGCTTTTTTTTCTTATTAAATGCCCTTGCCATGCCCACATTCAATATAAATCATCGACTACCTTAACGCCATGGAAGAAAAACGGAACCAAATCAATTTAAAGCTTGGTTTATTCGCAATGAAACGGTGAAAAGCGTGGTAAAAATATAAAACAGATGCTTAAAAATGACGCAAGAAGTCGAGCAGAACGTCTTTTGACGATTATCTCTGCTTAGATTTTCGATGTTCGCGCGTTAATAATCTCTAGCTGTGATTTTCGGTTAAAGAAATCTTTTTGACGCAAAGCAGAGGTTTCTGGCGTGTCGTCCCTCTCGAAACGAAACGGAGCACCAGTTAGCATGTGGCGTGAAGGGTATGTCAAAAGGCACTCTTTCATTCGTTCGTGAATTGCAGGGCAAGAATAATTTGTAACAGTCACGATTAGCAAACACCGAGATTCTGAGAAGAGCCCTAAAATTCTTGGTCAGGAATTCTATTTTTTTTCTTATAGTCATCTCGCTTTTGCCCCTTTTTTACTATGTTTTTCTTTGTAAGAAAAAGGGGAGGACTCCAACAATGTTTGAATTCTTGAATATTAAGTAAAACTCCAATAACTATCTAGAAATTATGAAGGAAATCAGTGGAGTTCCATTTGAATAATATAATGTCAGTCGGGTTACTCAAAACATTGAGAAAAAATATTTCATGACGAAGGCTATTTTTAAAGCGTAAGGTGGGCGATAAAAAACGAGAAATGGGATCAGCTAGAAAGAATATTTGGCATGGAAATGGAAGAGCATTTGTAGAATGTTGCTTTTCATGCATCCTTCCAAGCCATCTGCGTGGAAAAGAACAGGTTGCATATATGGATTCTTAGGCATAAAAGCCTGCCTAAGATGCACTAATCGACAAAAATTTAATCAATAAATAAGTGGTATATGAAGAAGAATCCATTAAATTTCGCTAATGTTTTGAGACCCCATAATCAGAAATGAGGAAAAGGAATGGAGTTGGTCATTTTTCTTATTTTATTTGAAATCAAGTTTATTCGTGATAATTTATGAAATGTAATTTTATTGCAGATTTGATGTTTTATAAATTATTTTACTTAGTTGTCCGCTATTTTTTACCTACCACTGTAAATTATTCATGAGGAAGATTTGGTGACTTGTTTTAAGATTTAAATCTGTATTTTCTTATTCAATCACCGGCGAAGAGAGAATTTAATTACCATCCGGCCGATGCACTCAAGTCTTTATGAAGCAAGGGAGAAACTGGAGAGCAATGGTTATTTTCCCACGTGGTTTTTATCCAATATATAACCGGTTAATTTGAAAGTAACAGGCTGTAAAAATTCGTTCGCAGTGATTATTAATTTGGCGCCTAGGGGCAGGTCGTGAGGGAACAATGACACACTTTACAATCGATCTTTTTAGACTTCGATCGAAATAGCCTTGGGCAATGATGGTTAACAAAAATGCTTGGAGTGTGCAGGTTGAAATAGAAATCAGCCACACAATCTAGAACACCTGCGAACATGTGTTTTAATTTATCGGAATGTCAGATAGGAGAGGCACTCGCGGAGATTTTCACACGTGCATGAAACCCGGGAAATGAATTACACAGTTTCTACAGGTTCTTTTGACCAGCATCAATTTTAGTGTTTGCTGACATACTTTATGCACGTTCATTTTTAGAGAGAGACACACATGGTACCCGTTAATATTTTGAATTCTAGAATAAGGCATGATCCCGACGAAGGAAACTCATAATTGGCGAAAGAATCATCAAAACTCACTACTACACAGAGTGTTTCTACTCACTACACTCACTAGAGGGAGGAATCTCCAATGCCTCAGTACGTGGCAGGGGAAACAATTTGAAGGATTTTTGTCCATAAACATGAAGTCGCAACTCCTTAGTTACTGAGCTATGGCAACAATAACATTTTCTGGATGCATATTGCATTTATGATGAAAAAGGTTTTCCTTGGATATAAGCTTTTTCAAAATTTTATTTAATACCCTATATTTTAAGGATATTAAATTATTAAGGTTGGAGATAAATATGCGATTGTCTGAAACAATGAACGGCAAAATGGGTGAGATTGGGTATTCGTATTGTTGATACTCTCTCAAAGCTTTCGTTTAATTAAGTTCAAAGATTAATTGTATGGTAATTTATTATGTTTATTAATTATTATCGGAGAGAATGACGAGAAGAGACTAGGCAAGTAAAAATTAAACATGCCGTTACGTCCCATTAACTTATCCAAGAAAACGAAGAGACATTTGTTCCCTGAAATTGTGAAAGAATTCTTTTTTAAATATATAAATCCGTGGTACAAAAATTGTATAAATTTTGCCACTTCATAGCGTATATTTTTAGCGCATATACTTTAATATATTTAAGGTAAAATAACCTATCACAAAATGTTTTTTCCCGGTGATTTAATACAAATATATATTCATGCAATTTTTATAAATACAGGATAAAAATTGATTGTGCACAATTCCGATTATGCTAAAGGCTTGAGTATGATTGAGATTTTGCAATGCGTGTGCATCCTTCATTCAGATCTGAGCTCTGAGTAATATAACCATTCCTCTTTATTAGTCCGATTGCCGATGCTTTTCCGTTCATGAATGATCATATGCCTTCACAGAACTTGAATCCGCATGCTGCTGGTGCATAAATGACCCCCGCTTCGCAAATTATTATTTTACAGCCGCGGATTTGAAGTATCGGGCAACGTATTAATTGCTTCCCGACCTTCTCGAAAGGCGAAACCGGGGCCATATTTATTCCTCTTTTCCTTGATGCTCCTCCTATGTCATTAAGACGGTAATTTCAAGAGCGCACTCTTCTGCTTAGTGTCCGCCGAGTGTTATAAATTGCCGTTCGTGGAGGAAGGGCAGAAGTTAGGAATGTCCATCGGAATGCAAATTGGAATTGGAGTGGTCGTTGAGAGGTGGGGTCGCAACAATTGCGGTTGGGAAATGATCGTATGAGGTTCTTTCAGACCACTCGGACGTACTCGAGGGGTTGCGTGCGCACATTATATAAATAACGTCTCCTAATCTGTGTGTTTTAATCTGTCCTAACCGATCTTGGCACTCCGGTTTCTTTCCGGATCGAGTTTCGGGTCATTCGATCAACGACGTGGGCATCCCCTCCGGCATTCGTATCATTTCGCATTCCTCTCGTTTCCTCTTCTTGTTTTGTTGTCGATTATCATCCAGATCTTAATCCATTCTTATGTAGCTTATCTTCTTCATCTCGCCCGACCAGTGTTACTCGGTCGTTCGCAACAGATCTTTTGTGCGCACTCCTGTCACCCGCGGATGTCTGCCCGCTTATCTGGTGTATTTTAATTTGTTCGAAAATATGCATCAGTTTATTCTTTCAGAAATCACCCTCGAAGGATACAGGTCGCTCTATATTTATAGCATATTTTTTTATGAAAATATAGGTAGGATGAGGACTATTTATTTTTGTTTTCTTACGAGCAAATATTGTTTACTTTGAAAATTTAATGTCGTTATCTGATTTAGTGAGATAATTAAGGTACTTCACTTATGGTACAAGCATTTATTACTGTTCGCTCTACATGACGGTGAGAGTGCTAACAATACGAAATTGCCATGCAATGACCAAGGTCTACATTATTTTTGGGCATTGAATTGTCATGAAATTTGGTATATTTCGGAAAGGGTAGGCCGTTGACCGTCGAATTTATAGGGTTGTACTGAATTTACGCCTATAATTTTTTTTCTAAATATTGTTTTCTTAATATATTCATATGATGACCTCTTGTAAATACCAGTTATCAATCAATCATTTTAACTTATTGTATCAATGTGAAAAGGCTATGAATTCTCAGGTAAATAGTGTTCAAAGTATTTACATCTACTAAAGGCTCCCAAAGTTCATCACTTGAGGTATACTTTTCATATTTAAATTTATTCCTACAAGCAGTGGCGGATCTATGGGGGGTGGCTATGGCCCCCACCCCCTTGGGTATCCAACTTGCACTAAATAGAATTGTAATTTTTTTCCGACCCCCGCTACTGCTGTAATTTTTAACCCCACTTAGCCCCCCCTTTGTCATTATCCTGGATCCGCCACTGCCTACAAGTATATTGGAAATTTTTTGTATGATTGGTTGAATCATTAGTTCAAAATATTGGATAAAGAAAAGGAATCGTGAACAACGCGAGAGAGAAATAACTTAAGCAAACTGTAAATATCTATCTTTGGGTAGGGTAAAAATAGCCTACTCGCCACTTGGAATCTTTCTGTTTCTCTCCGAACTTGACGGATTAAGATTCGTATCATCATGACACCGGCGAAGTATGTGTAAGGATAAAAAGCCCTTATTTCTGCATGATACCACGGGGTGTGATGTGAATTATAACTTCCTATAAGGAAGTTTAGAAAAAAGAAGAGAGAAAGACCCCAAGATCCACCCATGTATGTTGAGCTATGGCCGTATTGATATGGCGGTATGTATAATTGTGAGATGAAGGATTGGGATTCATAAATAAACAGCAGCGTCTAATGCAGATAAGCAGAACGTCGTTAGGTCATCCTCAGGTGCTGCTCTAAGTAGAAGCACAACTTCTCCTTCTGCGACAATTTTTCTATCTGACACCCTTGACTTGCCGCTTTCTTACTATTACACCGGCAGGAACTGAGAGCGATACATGACTACAAAAAACTATATTTTTTTTAGACCTATATCATGTTCCTAAGAAGTTAGTAGTAGTAAATCGGTTTTTGTCGTCTGTAAGATGAACCAGTAGCATTTTATTTTTAATCAAAAAACATCGTCATATGTGCTAATTTTAGTACTGTTATAACATCTTCAGGCAGTGTATGGAGCCCATCACATAAAATTTTTCGTAGATGGAGAAATTATGTGATTTTTTAAATTTCCATTAGGAAAGCATGTATTCAAAATTTGGTGGCCTTAAAAGTTTCAGTATATAAAGACGATAGTCTTGAACTATTTCAATAACTTATGAAATAATCACATTGTTCAATAGAAATGTCATTTAAAAATATTTTGGTGTCTAATCTGACTCAAAGCTTAACAAGCTCACTTATTAATTCCCGATAATGCGTAACTTGCGATTAATTTTTTGTTAAGCAAAAAAAGAATTTACTAATTAGGAGGGAGTTGATATTTAGTCTAGAGTAAACCATTGACCTTGTTGTGATTTTAGATTCAAAACCTCATAAGCAATGTATGATACCTTTACATACTTGAGCACTTGATTAGTTTTTTCAGGCTTAAAGGAAGAGGAAGATCAAGGAATTAATTTACCATTAATTTTAGTTTTAAGTAGTCTTTAATTATGATATCTCTCGGAAAAATACATACTTTTTAATAATGTCTCATTTTTTTGCCTCGAGAATGTTTAACGAGGGAATTTTTGATATATGGCGTATTATATCCGCCATTTGTGCATAATAACTCATTTGATGAGAGTAAATGAATAATGCATGAACACCCAGTCCCCAAATACCCGGGGAAATAAAATGAAAAATACAGCATCATTGCATACCCGAGGTCCAGCAGTTTGATGGATTCAAAGGGCATTATGCATATTTACGGATTTTTTTTTCTTGGACGGGAAGCTGCGCGGACGAAAGTTCGAAAAGTGTTTCATTATCTAAAGTAGATCAAAAAAAAAATCCAAATTGGGCGTGACGGACTGGAGAAATTTACTGTGCCCTCGGATGATATTAAAGGCACCTGATATTCCACTCGTAATTTCTAGGTATAGATGCACGAACAAGTGATGACATGTTTGAAAACGGTATAAAGCATCAGATTTCGTGTTTTAAGTGCCGTCAGGACTCTAGTTTAAATAGATATGATGCATTTAGTTCATGAACCACCCTTTGTATTGGATCACTAAATGAGTGAGTGACTTTTATTTTCCGAGTCGTGTGTTTAATAATAATTTCCATTTAAATAGATCATCATCAAGTCGTTTTGTCTTCTGCTTGTTGAATATTTTCATAATTGCTGAGATCTATAATCCGGTATGTCTGCTTGGTCCTGAAATTCATCTTGCCTCATAATACTGGGTGTGTATTGCCGTTCTATTCATCAGTTGCTTACTCAAGAAATCCGAAAGTGTTAGCGAATCTCGCTACCATTGTTATTCTATACCTGTAGCCCTAGCTAACGTCAGTTGTAGATAACCCTTAGCGACAAAAGAATAGGGATAAACGCTCTGGTGTGTCACTCCATACGCTTTCAATGGAATCATATTTTCCGGATTAAATGGGTAGTAACTCGCAGCAAAGAATTATGGTGCACCCACTTTATTTAATCACTAATATTTAATCTCGAGGATAACTTGCACAAATGAACTTCGTTGATGTTTTTCAAATATGGCATCGTTTTTTCAGAGAGAATGATGGAGCTTGTGCCACCACTATCTATGAATGAAGGACTTCCAGGAAGACCAGTGGAGATAACCAGGGGTTATTTGGAACTTTCTGTGCTAAAGCCGGTTTCATCGAAATCGTTTTCCACCGGTTCTAGTTTGACCCACCCCGAATATGGTTTATTCAGTTTATATCCCCAAAGCAATTTGAAGATCTGGCATTTAAGTGATTATGGTGGCCTGCTTCTTTGACTCATTTGAATGTGGTGCGTTGAAATGCGGGTTACTGAGTGCAGACTAAAATGAGTCCGATTTATTGCTTTATTTTAATCGTTCAATTTTTTTTATAATTCTACCAATTTAATAACGAAAGTATCTCTTTAAGTTATTTATTTCGGAGGCGATTGCTCTTAATGAGACAAACTGCGCGAATATGCGAGTCTTCACCACCTATTCACGTATTGCCACTTGACAAAATTGATAGAATATATCTAATAGGTGACCCATATATGTTATCCATCGGTTTTCGGCTTTGAGAGACAAAATGAATGTGATAATATTGTTTATTCGTGCCAATAACTTTATCATGTAGCTTATTTGGTAAGGATATAAAATACAAAATTGTATTTATCCTAACGCAATTGATATTACGTCGGTATCTTCTCTTGCTGTTTGATTTTTCAGTGGTGTTTTACTTTTTAGCTCAGCATTTATTACACTTAACTTGATATAAATGGTACTTTGTTGGGAATAGCAGTAACTTAAGTAGACTAGATGTAGTGGAGGGACACCATTATTTAATGAAAATGAGGGATAGCACTTTTTCCACAAATTTATTGATTTATATGCGACGAGCATGTTTATCGGTTTATTCATTTTCAAGTGCATTTTACTGTACTTTAACATTTAACATTGTACTAAAAAATTGATCGAACGATCGAAACGCGTCGTACATTAATCAATAATGTTTTTGGAAAAGGTACCATGTCTCTTCTTCATTGAATCAAAACATTGTAGGGACGGTGAAATCAATTACTTCTCGTAGAAAACTTCATTAACACTTCTCGTCTATCCTCCACAAAGTACCCATGCAATGAAGTGTAAATTTTCGCACCATAAAAAAACTGTCTGCCAATAATTTCCAGAAAAATGTTCGTCATTGACGCGAATGTTCCTGCGTTACAAATTGTTTTCCATTCTGTTGGTATTCACGACAAGCGGTTTTATGGGTATTGCTGAAGATCGAAGCGTATCCGCTTTTCACGTGTAAAATTATCGCTCCCATTATTGGTGAAGTGGGGTCGAATTTCCCTCGGCCACCGAATTCAAGACTGCGGACGGGGCAAACGCTGCCAAAATAAAGTTTCCATTTAACTGCGTCTACAATCCTCACCCAAATCGCTCTTAAAGATCCTTTGCGGAGATACGCTTCACCACTCGCTTGCCAGCAGCCCCTAAATATGTTGCTCTCCCGCTACAGTCTTGCGCTTGCAGCTTTCTCATTTTGGAAATACTTTAAAGTGACAGGATTACCTACCCGCGAAAATTATACTACCTTAGAGTTCTTGATAATTATCGAAACATGCCTGTTAGAAATTACATTATCGAGTTCCACGCAATCATTTATCAAGATATATGTCCGCGACAAATTATTCCCACTCACTAAAGTTCCTGGGACAGAAAAATACCGTCATTTGAGCGTTTAAGCAATTCAGCTAGAAATTGTTTTGCCTCCTATGTAAATGCCTCTCTTAGCGTGCTTTAATATGACGATTGTACTGGTATGATGCTTTGAAAATGTGGTCTTACGCTAGAAATTTTAGTTTATTAGTTTAACTTTTATTTAACGCTACCGAATTTTTTACCCAGTAGTTCTAATAAGTTGACAATTAAGTAGTATTTCTTGCATGCCCTTAATTAGCAATGCTATTAGATCTGAGTTCAAATACTGTCGTGGGTGGCAAAATGAGTGGTGCATACTTGGTAACCCCTACCACCAATTGCGCTTTTCTTTCTGGTGGAATCTACCTGTAGCTTAGTGCTAGCTTAAATACTGATTATGCCAAATGCCTTACAGAGTGTTATATAAATTAGGGTGGGCCAAACAATTACTTTTATTTGGATCAAATTTGCTCTGTGCGAGAAATTTTCCTTCTTATGTCAGGGACTCAGATCAGAAATTATTTCAAAATCGGATTATATTAAACACTGCCGCCCGACCCCCAAATTTTAAAATTTTGCGAAAATTCAGGCATCAGACTCGCATATTCCCGCAGTTTACCTCATCAAGGGTAATCACCTCCGAAATTGATATCTTAAAGATATAAATACTTTCGTCATTAATTTGGTAGAATTATAAAATATTCTGGACGATTAAAATAAAGCAATAAATGGGACTCTGAACGCATGTTAATCTGCACACAGTAACCTGCATTTCATCCATAAGGAACATGAATCCATGGAATCGAGAATCGGGAATCAATTTTAAAGAATCGGAATCGAAAAAAAAGTGGAATCGACTCATCTATAATTTAAAGTAGGTATATTGTGCATGTTTCACTATTTTCTCATGTTCTCAAATGCGACTTCGACGGCCGTAACTCATGTTCTCACCGTTCGACGCTGACCGGCCTCAATTTTCGTCCCCCTGCAATTACATCCCACGGCAGAATACTTCTTCACAGTTTTTCTTGTCGTCGCATGGCGAACTCTAGCGGTCAAAACTTCCGACTACTCGCTTGAACAATGGGGTTGATTTTACCTCTGAAAGAAGGCGAGTCGTCCCTCTTCTGTCTTCTCCTTAACTGTTTCTTTAACCAGGACCCTCTCTCTCGGCGTGTTTTTATATCGAAACAACCACCCACCTCTGCTGCCTCTCGGTTGCATCGGATGTGCCCACCCCGCCTTGTTTAAACAAAAAGCGAAGCCTTTTCCACGCGTCATTTCCCTTCCCCGTTAACGAGCCTTCGTCAGAGATGGCGTCTCGCGCAAGGGACGTGCTCTCTCTCCTCCCCCCTCCCGCCGCCCATTCATCTTCTTCCCTTTCTTCTCTCCACCGTCTCGGAGTGATGGACGAAGAGCTTGACCGAAGGGGGAGGGGGGACATAGGAGGGGGGGAGGGTAAATGGTAAATGGACGGAGATGGAAGGGGGGGAAAACTGAATCTGCGAATCCTGATGTGCTTCGTGCATAGAGTCACGGTACCACTGGCGCAGCGAGGGGGGGTTTTTTGGGGGATATAACCCCCCCCAGAGTTCAGAGAATTTTTTAAGTTTAATCCATTTCACTTAATTGGATTAATATTACTTATATAATAGTGTAAATATTGTTAAAATATCCCTCAGAAGGCCGTAAAACTCACCATTTTGAACCATTTATATGAAAAATTTTCTATGGGAGGGCCCCCGCACCTCCCGCTTACCCTGGCGGGTATTCCACACCCTCAGACACCCCAGTGTTTTGCGCATGAAACCCCCTAGCCAGTAGTGTAGCCAGGGGGCCTTCAGGGGGTCCGGACCCCCCCCCCCCCGAAATATACGAACACAATTATTTTTCTTCATAAAAGGAATCAAAATATTGAAAAATCAGGAATTTACAAAATATTTCTCTGACAAATGAAGTTTTTTCGATTATGAAAAGGGTTAAAATTAGTTAAAAACCCATTACTTAGTATTCTTTTTTTCAAAAAATTTCCCCCTGGTTTTGGACCCCCCCGAACGAAATTCCTAGCTGCGCCCGCATAGAGGAGGCCCAATTCCATCTCATAGAAGGCTGATTTCTCTTGCCAATTCGGTCACATTTCAATCGGTTTTCAAAAGTGTCCGCGGCGCGGCGTTGAGTGCAATGCGATCCACTCTTTTTTCCAATGTTTGCAATCGCGAGGAATAACATTGAAAAGTTATGAATTTGATAGATTACAACCATCATGCGTTATAAATTTCGGTTAATACTCCTATTCATCATTTGTTATATTTCATACGATTGTACCAATTGTCAACCTTAAAACCCTTCGATTAGAATATGGAATGAAATACCGGACGGCATTGTTAACTGTAACACTGTAAATCAAATCAAAATGAAAATGTATGATTATTTACTAGAAAAATATAATTGTAGTTAAAATACTGTAATATTTTGTATCTTTAATACTAAAATTTTATTTTCATTTTTTATTTGTTGTTCATTGCAGAGACTTAGTTGTAAAATTTGTTATGTCCATAGAACAAGGTCCTAGAACAATAGATTTATTATTATTATTTATCATACCTTATTACCCCGTGAAACTCGGATGAATTTGTCCATTAGCGACACCAGTGGAGACTTTTGCAAACCCATTTTAATGCACGGTGTGTGACAGCACATTTAGAGGAAGACTTGAGAATCCTCTTTTGTTCTACTCGTGCATGCTGTATTGTCTTGTGCAAGTTGACGTGCCATAAAACTATGATGGATGCTTAGTTTTCTGCCAAATCGGTCTTTTCGCTCCCACGGCATTCAGGTAATATGTTTCCTATTAGAAAATTCACACCTTACTTTTTTAGTGAAAGACTTATTTTAGATTCAAATCAGTGGTTCGCAGTTCACTTCGTGGAATTGTGATATGAGACCAACTTTGGTAAAATTCAAGATTGAAGAATAAATTTGTTATATTCCGTACGGTATTTATTAAACTCTCCACCGATTTCGAACTTTCCGGGTCATTTTCAAGAGGTACTAAAACAGTTATCACTTGATAATTACTTGAAATAAATAGTTTTTAATAAATACTGTGTGGCATATAAAAAATTATTTTTGAATCCATTATTTTAGCTTGTTCTAGTTATTTTAAAATTCAGCTAGCTCCACCAGCATAAGTTCATGCTTCGGTCGTACTCTAGCCGTTATCTATTTTCAAATTAAGATTATTCTACCGTTTAAGTTAGGTTTATAAGGAACATTTTTACGCATTACATTTAACTTCCCTCTTCAATTCAGTTCACCGCCAGGTCTATTCCCTTTCACTCATGAATTTCAATCGCAGCCTCCCTCTTCTCTCCTTGTATAAATTTCATTCCGCATCACCTTTGGGAGTTCTATCTTCTTGCCTACCATGTTTAGAACCTCCTTGTTCCTTTTCCTCTCCATCCGTTTAACTTTCTAACTGTGACTTTAGATCTGAAATTTGATGTTAATTATTTTGACTAATTTTACCGATTTTGTTTACAGCCGAAGGTTTTAAAAATTTAATGGATACATGGTTGTACATCAAGTGGCACGCTTTGCATGAGCATGAACATTTATCGACGTGAACTAATGATAATGACGGCAAATGTGTACAAAACTGGAAGAAATAAGAGCCATAACAATGGCACTTTGAGCGTTTGGGGGCTAGAAATGTTCCGCTTCCAGCCGGATCTTATCTAAACATTTTCTTAGCGTAAATAGTTCTGTCAATGAAGTGTACTATTTGTCCACATCATTTGGGTGAAGTATTACTTATCGTGCTTATTCTTACTATAAATAATGAAATAATAATACTTTACACATTCAACACTTAATTACAAATAACGATCGTCGTATCAACAAATAATTTTTAATTGTGATATTAGACAAACTCATATTAAGTGGAGTTCGAGACGCACAATTGCTGAAAATAAAACGAAATTAAGTAGAAAAATATTTTTATTTACATACCGCTGAGATGAAAATTAAGTTTTTATTCTTTTTCGATATTAATAATAATGCCTAAGGTTCATAATATACCGATTTTCCGTACATTTCTGTCGCATGAACTTCAGATAATACTCAGTATTAATGAACTTTTGAGTTGTCTTAAATAATAATAGACATCCTCGAACCAAATCTCAAATTTGCCAGTCATTGAATTCCATTTAGAAGATAAATTCTTGTTGCATCAGACATGGTTCTATGGATGTCGAAAGAATTTTCTCCGAGTCCTTAATCACGTTAAAGCCACCTGGCATGACTCATTCAAACCAGGATCACATCCGGTATCCCGTTTCTCTGATAGGAAACAGCGAGTTGTTTGTTGTTTATTAGGTCGGAAGGAATTGTTTTCATTTTACCGCGTATTAAAACTTTGTCGCGTAGCTTACCGCTCCTCATTACCCTTTCTAAATTAATCTATTGCTAAACACAGCTTTGATGACTAGACATTACTTAGTAGTTTCTACCGACCGTTGGTTTCACCATTTTCTCCAATGAACATCCGATGCCTTGATAAATAAACATTGAAAATGTATCCGTAATAGTGCGAGCTTACCTCATAATACAGTCATGTCTACGCTAAGGAAGATCTAACTGTGGATGAATAAAACCGATTACAATGAATTAACGCAATAATAAATGCAATTGTGAAATAGTTATTAAATAAATTCTAGTTTTGTAAACAATAATAAAAAAAATGGTATTTGGACTTACGGCTTATCTACGTGACGGCTGCTACTTAGGTTCAACCACCATTAGTATGCTCCAGCTCGCCCGACTCACCTGAAAAAGGAAATGTCTCATTAAAATACAGGAAACTGCTTCACATATTTACTTAAGATTGCTTAAGCCTCTGTTAATTTTTTAGTCTCGCGCAAGGTTTTAAATGGAAAACTATTTCCGCTCAAAATAAACACCTGGAATAAGTTCAAGTTTTAATGACTTACCTGAAAGTGTAAATACAATCAAACAAGTTTGGAGAGAAAGTAAATATCGGAGAGATAAAGCAAATGTCGTTTCCGGGGTTTGCAGCAGTGCACAGTATCGTCTACTGAGGAGAATTCATACATAAGAGGTGTTATTATTTTCGCGTTTCGTCTTTCATTTTTAAACGTTATAGACTGTCATTCTGTTCAATTGTGTTCTCTTTATTGCCACTCCATATGAAGAAGTAAAATGGAGTCATATAAAATTTATTATCCTTATCGAGGCTTAATTGACTCTGACACGTCGTGAAAATACGAAAATAATGATCTCATAGAGAGTAAGTGTACTCTACAATAACATCCGCGCTGCTATTTCCGAGAGAGAAATGCTAAAACAGGAAATTCCAAAACACTTGCAACATCCTTTCTGTTCTCTGGGGAATGATTAGATAAAATCGTGTCATATAGAAGGGCGTGGCGACCTATCGATTATAGCTCTGAAATAAGGATTTAATATCCTGAAACCTATAGTTACCCCGGTGTAAAAAACTTGAGGCATGAAGTTTCCAGATATTAGTGAGGAGATACCTGCTTTTAACTTCAGTTTATGAAGTAAATATCGTTTTACCTGATGAATTCATCTGTATATACGATAAATTACGATTTGTTGACTCATCTTGTACTGGCCCTGTTTTTCACAAAGCAAAGATTTTTCAGAAAGGTGAATCTAGAGCTCTCTCCAGGCTATGCCGCAGTTGTGTCAATTTCACACATTGCATTTCGAGGTTTTTGTTGGAAAGTGTTCAAAGGCATTACCCGAGATCTCTTTTCCTTTTCAGACCCAATGCATACACACACATGCAAGGTACCACGGTGATAACTTTTACGGAGTCAACCGCAATGCACAAATTGTGCGAAAAATGCACAGAGGAAAAACCATTCGCCTTGACTGGGATTCGAACCCGGATCCCTCTATTTCCGGCCGAGTGCTTTAGTGCTTCGTGTTCAAAGTTCGGGCTTTGCTCTCCGGCTGTAGCGCCGTGCGCACGACTTGGACTGATGGTCGCATAATATGCTCAGCAGTCCATACCAACTCGTCCGGTACAGCCCACAAGTTTCCACAGGGGAGAATGTAGCCTCGGTAACTTAACTGATTAAGTGATTTCAACGACAATAAAATATTATCGTTGAAACCCGCCGCTGCACTTCTTTGTGCCTTGTAGTACATGATTCTGCCTCCGCATGACACATGTGTTTTGTTTTGCACTCGTAAAACAAGATAGAAGACGCAACGGCAAGCAAGATGAGTGTACGTCGTCAAGTATTTTCATTAAGCTATATATTCAGTCCTTTAAAACTAATAAATAAATCTTATAAAGATTATAACATTTGAAAATAATCAATGATGATCTAAGGTTTCCGCGGTGTTTCTCCATGTGAGTCTCGGCTTTCGGGCGTTCCTCCGCGTTGAGCTGTCCAAGTGACGACAGTTTCTTCAGCCATCCTGAAGACGCCAGCAGGATGGCTGGAGAAACTGACGTCACCTATGGACAATCAGTGATAACAAATTATTCTTGATGAGAATAATGGGGTGGTTTCCTATTATTTTTTATTGCCTAATTTGAAAGATTATTACTCCTGGAGTACGTATTTCACGCTTTTAGATTTTTAAATGACCATATATACTATTTTTCGCGATTAAATGGAAAGTGAAAATTTTCAAGCGCGCGAAAACGCGACGGCTAAGTATGAATGCCGGGAAAACTCCGTGTGAAGTCGTTCTGCTTCCCGCTGCCGCACTGTGAGGTGACCTTGGGGCGAGGCTTTGAGCGCTGATACGATGCAGGTTGCTAGCAGGTAGCAGAGTACCCTGCTAGCAGGTAGCGCTTGGCTTAAATAAGGATTATTAATACTTTATCAAACGATGTTGAAAGTTAACTAATCCCATCAGTTCATTGATCAAATTAACGTATGGGCCGGCATAGTTTTCAATTTTTGCATTTTAGAATGATAAATATTATCATAAGAGATAATATGTATGTGTTTGAAATCTGTATAGTGGGGTCAAAATTAAGTTATGTCTGTATTACGGTAAAATCCTAGATATTTTTGACGCCCTTGTTTCCGTCAGGAGTGGTGATGAAATTTCCCAAAATATTTAAGGTGTTCCTGATTTTTGATTATTTATATCATCTACATATAAGTTAATTTACCTTTGTGAAAAACTTCCTGTGAAAAAAAATCGTCGCAATCATTTGGTCTCTTAATTTAGATATTAACGCCGATAATTTTGTGCCATACCTATCCTATGCGCTACAAGATGACGGCATGCCTTTAAAAGCTACGCTAAGTAGTAGTGTTGAATCTGAGGTTGGGAGGAAACTTTGACGAAGGTTAGTGATAGATAACTGCGCAAAATAACAACGGCGTCGTCAGCGTGGCCCACATTCGTCAGGGAAAGGCCGAGCTAGAAGGCCGCGGTTACACATTTGAAAATAGGGCACTTCACTCCAACCCACTCCTTTCTCATCAAATACGACAACGCATCACTTTTAACGCCGGTATTCATCGCCGTGATTTTCCTATGATGGTGTTTAGCTGATAATAGTCTCAGTAGAGGTCATGAAGGCGCAAGGTAACTTCGGCACAACCTTCCTGATCGAATAACCTTAGTTATAGTTGTTCATGTTTAAGAAAATCGACCTTATTTGCTTAAATTTGAAGCTACTTCAATTGTTCAAAAGAAATGCTAATTCCTATCCAGTTTTCTAGCAAATAAATTCGGGGAAAGACTGTGAATTTTATCATCCGTATCAATTAAACATTGAGTAAAGCCTTTCAAATTTTCAAAACTGATATTTTCAACCTTAAATATCATTCATTAGGAGAAAATGAGGCGATTGGGAAAATGACCTTGAATATGCGATTAAGTCAAAGTGATTAAATCAAAGCCAGCGTTGATACTTAACCAGGAAGACCTCACACTTAATGCAATCTTAACGATACAAATGAAACATTGTAATATAACGCGAATGAAAAACGACTGTGTACGAAACTAAATATATCTTATGAAGATTGATTGGACATTTTCCTTCGTATACATAACGGTCACCTTTTTCAACTGATTATCCATCATTATGACATTCAACAGGAAGCTCCAAAGCTTCCTAGGAATAGAAATTACGATTATGCAAGCTACCTAAGCACAAAAAACACGCTTTGCGATGCCAATTGGTGTTTTTTCCTGCTGAAATTAAAATTGAATCGATTGAAGTGGTAGCAGTGTGCTTCGAAAATAACAGGGCCGCTATCTCATGTGTCTGAGAATTTCCGACGCTTTTACTATAGTTCAAAATGTAAACACCTGGGTGGTTTTTCTTCAGTTTTCTCGACAAAGCCCACAGAGGCTGCAGACGAGGCTGTGGACTATCTCCGGTCCTGTTGCAATATTCTCTTCGCTTTCTAGTAAAGTCATAACCGCATCTAACCTCCATTAAAAAGTAGCCGTGAGCTGCCAAAGGCTTCCATTGAGCTGTTCATGGGCTATTGTTCGAGCGACCGTCAGCCCCTAGCACAAAATACCTCCAGGAAAGGATGCAACCTGAATGCTACTAACTGCCGATTGCACTTTAGGCCTGGTGAGTGCTTTTCCATTGAATTCCCATACTTTTTGCCGGCTTAGGAGATCGGCGAATCGGCAGCTATGGGAAGAAAATGGTGTTTGTGACATGGCTTCGGGCGCATGACGATGACCTCTGCTGGCTTCCGTGTCCATCACGGAAGTCCATCCATTCATACTCGCAATTTGTTTTCAATTGTTCTGATCCTCTGGTGTGGCATCTGTGTTGTTATATTCAAACAGTCTGTCAATGGAATTTGGCATGATCAATTCAATATTGCTGCCTACTGCAACTAGTCCATTATCTGCTAAGTTATCGGTGCATTGGATTCCGAATTTTTAAGTGTGCAAGGAATAAGTCTTCGGGTACAATTCTGAAGACTCAAATATCTGCTGTTTTTTAATATGAAATTTATAGTGGCCGAGCTGCTCTTTAAAGAAAACGAATCCGATGAAATAGAAACATTGAAGAAAGCGGGAAGGTTGAAAATTGCTATAGAAAGACGAAAATGTTCAATTAAGTATGAAGATGACATAATGATGGTAACCAACGTATATTGGCAGGAATATTAACAATCATAATCTCTGTGACAGTTAACCTTATCGACTTAGTACCAAGAAAGTGGCTGATATTTCTTCACCACCGTTACAATTATTTTTATATTCATAAAAATAGTGTACATGAATCGACTTCAGTAAGTAAAATGACAAAAATTTGTAAATGAAAGTGTTTAGCTGACAAGTTTTTATTTCAACTTGTGTCAAAGAAGCGATCTGGATTTGAATACAAGAGAGGCTTGATGTTACCATGCGTATCACGCTCGGTGACTCCATTTGAATGCGTTAGTTTTATCTCATTTTAATGCATATCACGGAGCCTACCAACTGTGGATAAAATGGAATGTTAATGGGACCGTCTTTAAGTAGGAGCCCAAACGAATCCCCTTAATTAGACAACGGGATTTCACTACTGCTGACCCTAACCTATTGTTCTCTTAAAATCTCATTTAAAGATTTTGGAAACAAAGAGAAGGAGCCGTCTTAATTTTATTCAACTGAGACAGGTCGCGTCATTTGCAACCGTATGACTAATATGCTACAAGAGGCTAGCAGTCTGCGTTTAATAAGCGATAATGAAACAGTTAGCAGAAAAGACTGTGAGGTCCTGAATATCTGATTCCGTTGAAATTGATATTTTCTTAGGTTTTTCTCCACCTACTTGTTCAATTTTGTGTATACTGCTTCACGATTTCATGTATATTTTTCTTACATAGATGTTACATTACATTTTCTTACATCTTAGTTAGATGACATCAATAGATAAAGACGACTATAATCTAATGTATGCACATTTATATCCTCTATTCAAAATTATGAATAAGTTATTAAATTACAATAATAATATTACAAACTTCCACCATATCGTGCCTAACATAATATAAGATATTATGAATAAGCCTTACTAATCAACCATTTATTTAAGATAATGGAAATAATATATAACTTATTGCTCGCACGCATTTAAACGGTTTTTATAAATTGAACGTATGTTATTCAGAATGTTATCTAGCTGAACGACAACAACAAGAGGGAATATATACATGAAAAAGGCTCTTATAGCCAACATGTCACCTTTTTTCCATATAGTAATCAGTCGTGGCACTCATATACCTAGGTAAATACTATTCTCCAGGGCACTTAGCAACGAACAATTCCTCAAAAAATATCCGTCCAACATTTTGTTCCATAACGCTATTAATCCTTTTTCACCGACGGCTTATAATCATTAGATGCTTTTAATGGAGCGATATCCTCTGGGAATGGGCATGGATAGTTAAAAACTTTTGATTCAGAACGGTTGAGGAGTTTCCCCGTTCGTGTTTGCGTATCTTTCGCAATTAATTTAATTGCCCACAGTCGTTCATGCATGGGGTATTCCGTTCGTGCAATTTATGGTCGTTTCTCTCTCCCCCCAAGCCTTCGGCACTTCGGCATCGTCTTGCAGCTGTCGCAATCGGCGGCACAGCGAGTACTTTCTCTCAATTGCGCCCTTACTACTACAACTAGCTTCCTTCCCCATCCGTCGTCCTAGCCTTTACTTCGCGACAGCGACGCTCTCTAGCTGCCCGCTTCGTTCTTCATTCAGATCCAGTTGCCATTCGACTCCCGCGCCGCGAAAATTAATGTACCTCTTTCCTTCTCCTTTTCTCCCTCCGAGGAGTTTTTACCTTTCTCCAATGAAGGAGATTAACTCCTTCTCCTCTCGCAGCTACTGTTTTTGATTTTCTTCAACCCATACGGATTATTAAATAATACCTCTTGAGCCTGTATAGTAGCCTACTAACTCATGAATTCCTCTATTTCATTCATGATCCTGATATTTCATATGGATTCGTGTTTCTGAATTTTTATAGTATTGTAACATAATTTTTTGCACGTCCTAGTTTCATAGGCAGATTTCCTTCATTAATAGTTGACAAGTTTTGCCTTTGCATGAATGCGAAAGCATTGGCGTATTTCGGGAGGGAGGGGGCACGGGGGAACATGCTTCTAAACTGACGCTTAAAAGATAGACAATTCTTTATACGGTCATCATAAGGTTCGTTTTGTTTTGTGTATTACGGAGCCTCGATTATTTAATTTCATATTAAAATTAAGAGAATATTTCGTGCAATATTTTTTTCAATCTCAAGTACGGGAAGATCGTTAGCCCGTCAGACCCCAAGAAAAAATTCTGGATCCCCCACTGAGCGGAAGCATAGTTTGCTAGTATGCGTAAAATTTTGTCCGTGTAGTGTGCATTTGGGAATCCTCTTGTATGCTGATGACTGATCACCCCACGCCAAACATCCTATAGGTGGGTTAAGGGAATTACATAGATTTTTTTCACCCTTCAGTCCTGGTTTTCATTTGAACTTCCCATTTAAGTGATGGGGAAAACAGTGGTTTAAGCCGTAATGTCCTGTATTACTCTCATTCATGTCATAACTGGGTAATCATTTCCGGGTAGCAAAATTCTAACTGTTTATTTTTCAGGGGATAGCACAATAATTATTATTTGCTGCCATGCACTTATAGGTTGCAGGAATTCCACATTTGCCTTCACGGGTGTTAAACGCGACGATCACAAATGGCAAAGGGAAATAAAATTCATATCAATCGTGGAGTCTTATAGCAATTTTTATATTTTTTGTTCTTATAAACCTAATTTGTCTCACATGATTACATTATAAGTGCACCAAATCAAATTTATTGTTCGCCACGTTCCTTAATTTTTGCTTCTAGTACATGTCGTTCATTTGAGTTCTCATCTTCACCCTCATGACACATTGAGGGGATTAATGAGTTGCCGTAATTTTGTTTTTCCCATCCGTAATAATATGAAAAATCGAGAAGCCTACTGCTGGATGGTAGACTGTTTACATATACAGATATGCTATCGACTACCAAGTACATAAAATATGAACGTGTAGTTAGTTGTGATATATTTTCATTACGGTAAACCGCTACCAGATAGAATTTATTCCTGCCTGATAGAATATATTGCTGCCTGATCGAATATATTGCTGTCTGAAAAGAATCTTAATTTGCCTAGAGATTCTCGTTATTCTATGCCATTGTAAAAGCTTACCTCCGTTTTTCAGCACACATGGTTATGGTACCGTCCTATAAATAGTATTATGGTAGATGTTACCATGGTCGTAAATGAATATTTGACTCTACCTTTTGCTCAAAACCTTAGTTTACGTTGATGCTTGGCTACCGGGACATTATTCAGCCGATTGAGCTTTACTTTTGGGCAGATTTATGACAAGGCTGTAAATACCCAAAGGCTGCCCCAATTGTCCTCTTTGCTGTGATATGTTCTGGGCAGTTTTTAGGCTCTAGCCGATATTCCCTTGTAAAATTTATTGCTTTATGGCTCTTAGCGGAACGATTCGTTTCAAAATGCGGATCGCAATTAACTACCGTTAGAACTGCTTGGCTGTAGATGCTTGCTTCACTGCGCTTAACCTTGCTTTTGTTATGCTCGCAGACCTCACCGAGTAAAAACAACCATATCACGGTATTGAATAATTCTTTCTTTTTCTTCTGATGATGGCACTAGTCCCCTTTATAGTGGTATCAAGTGAAATCCCGTAAATCAGATGTGGATAGCCGCTATATCGTGTTTGCTCCTTAAAAAATCGACCACGTCGTTTCATAATTTTGCAGTGGAGACATTGAGTGAAACTTTTTTTTTACTAGACTTCGATTTTATGCTAGAAAGATCTTCAAGTTTTCACTAATGTTACTCAAGCTTTCCATACCCCTCGATGTTTTCCCTCCATATGTTGCTTTTGAAATGTTTTCGTACAGAAATTGAACGTACTTGCTTGTCTTACTTCGCTGCTGAGTCATTCAACAAAATGTATTCATGGAAGAGAAATATATCAGGGCGCAGGATTAAGTTGTTAATATATTGACCTGATCAGGGCCAAATTCTCACCCAGATCATACCCAGTCACTGTATTCCTATTTTACGGCCTTCAGCGACGCCATCCCGACTGCACCTGCCGCTTAAGTAAGCGTTGACTCCCTTATTAGTACCCAGATAAGGAGGTACTCGTGAATATTTTCAGTTGTATTCCAGCGTGAAAGATCGTTGGTGGCTTTGTGCGGTTTCTTTTTTTCTCCTGCGTCCTTCTGCATCTATTTCCAACACGCCACTCTTCCTGCGCTTTGAAATGCAAGCAAATGTCTCCTCCCGCCTCGGGCAATACAGCTGGACAAGTTCCTCGCGACACGAGTCACTGTTGAGTCGTCGAGTCATGTCATTTCCCTGCCCAAGTCACCTAGTCCAATCCTTCTCTTTCAAAGACCCAGCCCTGTAATCATTGTGCTCAGCCCTTCAGCAAAGTAATATCCCCCCCCTGCAAGACCACTGGTTTTCATTCCTAAGCGGACGTGCGACCGCTCTCCCAGGTAAGTGCGCCCATCATTGGCTCAACGCGGTAATTCGCCCTCTATAATTCTCCCTCCGAACAAATCCGCCTATGCCGTGTCCACAGCTCATCTTCCGATTAAGCCTCCAGAAAAGCTAATTAAATTGCGTGTCTTTTTTTTTCCTTTCAAGGGAAAACTCGGAACAGCAGATGCGAGGTTAGGGCGGTGAAATTTAATGAGAGGCCAGGCGAAGAACATGCTGCCATAGGTATAGTGATGAATTTCCGCACCGCTGAAGGAGTGGAATAATTATGCCTTTCTACATGCGCGCGGGATAATTTCACTTATGCTAAGTGAATTGTCGCACTTGATGAACAAGTGAACGACTTGATATAATTTGGGAGTACTGCAAACATCTGAACTTGATACATCGCGGAAAACAGTACTCATTTTTTTACGGATGGCCGCTCTGGATTGAATTCGTACCTTGGTTCATAAGTCATACGGAGGCAACATTACTGTGTAAATCGAGCCCTTTTTCTTCAAAAAAGGGTAATACGAGGCCACAACTATTTCCTGATATTAATTTATTGTGTTCATTGTGAACAGTGGATGTAGTGTTTACCCTTGAGATATGCCAATCATTGTATCAGTTTGCTTTCACAAACCGTCACGGTGCAAGTAGGTACTGATCAGCTGAACTTCGCTTGAGGATCTAGAGAATTAATTCGAAAAAGTTGGATTGTTTATGCAGCGACTGGAAGTACTACGTTATTTTCGATGCCTGAATGAATGTCCTTGCAGTGTTTTTTGAATGTACATGATTTTTTATTGCTTTATGGGATGACTTACCTTAGATTTATGGTTTTCTTGATATAGTTTTGGGCGAAAATGTTAATGCGTGCCAATATAAATTATTTCTTTATCATGTACCTCATCGCTGTCCGGTGTGACGCCCGTCTTTTGAAATCAGTTGATTAATCATGCTTGTGCATACGAAACTAAATTATTCAACTCTGGGACAGCGCAAGCTCTGAACGAAAGTGACCGCTTGGTTACATGTTTTCACGACGCAATTATTTTTTTTTTTAGAAAAATTGATAAATGTTTCCAAGACTCGTGTTGGATATGGACCAAGTAACTGCCGAGGTTGGACGCGAAAAATTAAGGAAGTAACAATGAACCGGGATTGAATGTCAAAAAAGTCACATCTTCCTTTTGACCAGTGTGGCATTAGTTACAGTTGGTCAGCGAAAGATACTGGGAAAGAGAGAAAACCTTCTCACATGAACTTAATTTCACGGACGCGCGGCTCGAGAGGAATTCGTATTTCGATACGCTACGGCAAGAGGGAGAGCTCACTGGAGTGAGAGCTACAAGGAGAGAGGGGAGAGAAAAAATTGGTGTTTCAAGGGAGATAATTTGTACCACATGAAAAGGAACCATATTTAAGAAGATTATTTGGTAAGTAAACAGTTTAGGAAAAATAATTTTAGCGTTTATTATAAAATAAAAGTTTTATTTACGTAGACGTTAGTACCTAGTGATCTATTGGCACTGGAGACGAACTAAATACATTTACATAATGTGTGGTATTTTAATGAATATATTCCTAAAATGACCCTTTTTTTAAGCGTTCGAGTCGATATTTGTACGAATCAAGAGCGCTATTTTCATTTTACTTTAGAACGAGTGGAGCAAAAATTGACTTTTAAAGGGAGATAATTTGTACCGCGGGAAAAGGTACCATATTTAAGAAGATTCTTTGGCAAGTAAGCAGTTTCGGAAAAAACGTTTTAGCGTTTATTATGACATAAAAGTTTTACTTACATAGATGGTACCTAGTCATCTATTGGCAGTGAAAAACAAACTATATATATGCACATAAGGTTGGGTATTCAATGATTATATTCCTAAAATGATTATTTTTTAATACTTTGATGAGCCGATTTTTTGATAACTAAGAGCGCTATTTTCATTTTATCCGCGTGATTTGTCTTTAGTTCCTGTTTTCATTTTCAAAAAATTATGGTATGTCGACGAGCGCTTCATTTTGATCATTACGTGTATGGCTTTTTGAATTCCGTATCACTTCAATTACAACAAAGTGCATATTCTAACAGTAATCAACATTTCTCCGGTGCCGAGGTCGTATTACCTATTTGAGTCCATTTAAGACGAATGATTTTCAAATGATTTTTCCATGAATTAATGGATGGAGAACCCAATTATGCCATGACACCCGAAAACGCTAGACAATACCTCATTTTGTCATATAAAATATATGCTCCGCTTCAAAAAATCTAGGGAATGTCCCAAATCGATCATTAATAAATCACATCTAGTACGCTGGACGACATTGGGACCGGAATGTTTGTCTCATTGGGCATTAATAAGATAATGTCATATCACCTCTGAAATAGTGCATATGGAAAAATTTGAAGAGGTTTTATCTCCTCTCTGACTGGAAGATTCAGCATCCATCTTTGTGGATGCATTAGCTCTTTTATCACCGTATGGTCGATATCGCTATCGACTAGCATGGCTCGCAACAGCGTTTGAAGCGCGTTAAGATCCTACAAATGTGGGCGCGACAGCCCACGATAGCGATCGTGCCAAAAACAAGGGACTACAATTTCATTCTTGTTTTTTCTCGAAAAGGCACTGGTATGGCCCACTTACGTGGTCTGGAATCCCCGAATCGATAGTTTTGCGTTGGCGGAAGATGGCATTATCGATACCGGAGACTTCATGTCATGTCGTAAACTTCTTCTCCCCGTAGGAGACAGGAAGATCATGTGCTTAAGAAGGGTCCGATACGCGGCTCGGGGATATAATTTGGTTCGTCTTTGTGCGTTCATGGGATGAAGTCCGCGAAGAAACATACATCGGTACTTTCATATATGCTTGGAACGTCGGCTCATCCCATTTTTCTTCCATCAGCGAGCGGACGGGTCGGGTGCGGCGTGTAGTCAAGTGTCCCGCGTGGCGGACAAGCCTTTTCGGCCTACCGACACGGGACGGATGCGAACGTGGTCGCTCGGACCATCCGCCCACGTGGTCCGACCCCGTGGAGAAGATGAATCGAAACTCCAAATAAAACGACGCCGGCCGTTCCTGTTTTGTTTGGCCTGGTTCATTTTTGCGAAACCGGGAGAGGATGATCAACGGGTTTGGCTCTCGCTCATGAGGGTTATGTCGGATGGAAAATGGATGTTCTTTTTTATGCCTAACTTATTACATTCCATTACTTCGTTTTCGTTAACTCGGCCTTTATTGGGATTTCAAATCTTCTACTAAGACCGCACGTGCATTCGTCGTCATGATAACATGCTAGAAAATAGTATCTTTCAAGTTCAAGGTTTCTTGGATAGTAAAGTTTTACTTATACGACTACTTTTTTTTATATAAAGCGACCCGAGTTTCGATGACAAACCATCATCATCCCGGGTCGCTTTATGTAACAAAAAGTGGTATAAGTAAAAGCTTACTAATCAAGAAACCATGTAATGGAATACCACACATTTAAGAATGAGTTAGTGACTTTTCTTTTAAGTTGATTTAACACGTATGTTTAAACACTTTCCGGGCGAATAGAATGAATAAAATTAATAGTATCGGGCGTAACTTGGTGGAAATCCTGTAAGTATCGTAGGAATAGAAGATACAAAAACTTGGCTATTTCCTTATGGTAATTTATTGTGATCGATCGTGGGTTCGTTACAGCGTAACATTGTGAAGAATAAACCTCTCTCGGATTTGCGTGCGATGGTAGTAGCCGTGAGAATGGTTAACGAGACGGAATCCGAAACTTCTGCTGCCTTAGATTTTCTTATACGAGCAAAACTGAGATAAATTGATTCATTCATTTAACTTGTTTGGCCTTCATATACCCGAGAATGGTATTTTATAAAAAAATATTTAGCGTTGTAGAGCTAGAATTTTATGAAAATGACCGGAATATATTTTTATTATAAGAACGATGGGATATTATGAAATTCCTTTGATTTTTCCTCTCGAAATATTGCAAAACTCCTTTTGACATGCATTATTTAATATTCATTGAAATATGGAATATATATGTTCAAGTAAACTGTAGAGGGAATAGCAGTGAAACAGAGACGCACTGATGTGGTCCTGATTCATAGACATCTATGTAAAAACCAGTTCACTTGGGGAATAACGTCTGCCATATTTATCCTCCGTATGCAAGGAGAAATATGGCTGACGTTGTTTTATTCTGAAATATTTTGACTGGGTAAGTTGACTGTAGCTATCTCTTAAGCTAAGCTTACTAAATATTAATATCCCTACCCGTAGAACTAGATACACCCCACTTTATCGATGTAAGTTCGGAAGGGTGGAAGTCACGCTGTTCGAGCCGCTATACCGAATTATGTGCGTGGCTAATGTCTTTGCAGAGAATAATCCAGGTAGCGATATTGTATGTGATTCGTTGATAAGCCTTGAGAGTAGGCTACTTACATTGCCTGACTCCTTATTTATACTTTCTTTTTTAATTAATTTTTAATATATTTTATTATGCCACTATTTTTATGTGCACTGCACTTGACATTATTATAACACTAAATTAATTAAAACATGTAATTGGGATTACCTGTTAATTTTAAATAAATTATTATTATTACTATTATTGCTTTTATTACGAGTCTTTGAATTACGGCTTAAGTATTGCAGTCATCTACACAATCGAATGTATCATTGAAATGGCAGCTGGAAATTCAATTGTTCGGTAAAATATTGGCGTATCCAAATTATTCGAAGAAAATGAAGTCGGGGCTATTGAACTCTTAAAATGACTCCATCTCTTCCTTTTTTCACTGTGTGCATTGTCCGGAGAAAAGAAAACCAACACCTGAATGGGAATGCACTTATCTGAACTGCTTCTTTTCGCGCACTGCTGGGGAAGCATGTAGAAGAAGAGCCTATCCCAAAAATTCTGGATTGGGCATCTTTCCCGTGGGAATTCGTTCTTCACCCATTGTTTCTCGAATTTTACGCCAAAAACCAACCCGATATAAAAACCTTCCGGGAATTTTTCCTGGAAAGATGGGCACCGCACCGAAATGAAGCCACCAAAAAGGTTCGCCAAAAACCTCCGCAATTTTCTCGCATCGCTTGTTTCATCGTGACGCATTCATCCAAATATCCTTCCCCCTCTCGCTCTGCTCTGAGGAAAATTCTGTTTGCAAAACGGGTGCTCTCACCAGTGCAAAATAAATGTATGCTTAATACTTAATGAAAGAATACGATTGCTAAGTTCTCGTAAAATCGACTTTCTTATGCTAAAAAAATATAAGGGAGACGGATACTTCTACGAAAATTTCCTGAAACTTTTACGAAAATGATACCATTTCGGAACAAAAGCATAAACCCACCGGCAATTCTGTAGGTTCGAAGATTTTCGCGGCGTTGATTAGATGATCTCTGCATTCTCGTCGGGTTTTCACCGCGTTCGTTCTGTTTTGGCGACAACAGTTTTGCTGACATTGCAGTCAGTGTCTTCAGGTCGAAGGTGAGGTAACTCGGAAAATTTTCCGCCTTACAGAGGCCTCTTCATCACGCTGCTGCTCTCTCATTGGTCGGTGGTTGTCCATCTCTCATTGTTGGTCTCCCAATGGTTGGTGGTCGGAGAATCCTTTTCCATGCGATATGCAGGCGGTAGCCTTGATCCCTGTTGAAATTCGCCGGCGTTTTTGCTATCTCTGATAAGGCGAGGGAAGTATTTATTTTCTTTTGCTATTTTGGCGTATTCTTTGGCAATTTTCCCTATGATGTGTGCAAATTAGTTCGCTGAATCACTCAGGTAATAAATAGTTTAAATACAACTCAAAAGCTACAGACACATAGTCATTCGATCATGGAGTAGATATGGTAGGTAGCAGTGGCGTAACTTTGGGGGTGGGGGATGAGAGGATGGATCTCCCCCCAAAGCCTTAGAGATATAAAAAAAGTCATTAAAAGCTATTGTCTAGTTATGAACTTTAATAACTGCATCTGCTTAAAGTTAAGTTTTTAGTGTCAAAATGGTGTAAAATGTGTTTCTAGGTATTTCATTTTTCAAAATTTTTCCCGGAAATTGCCTTGGGGGGGTCGCCATCCCAGGACATCCCATCCCCCCAAAGCACATTCCTAGTTACGCCATTGGTAGGTAGGTATGTGGTATTCCAACTGTTTCTAGTTAAGTTGGAAATATCATTTACCAAACGATATCTCTTTTGCTCACGCTAACGGTCAGCATAAGCATTTTTCTTTGCTGTATGTGGCAATGAGAGGAAAAAAGAGATGTCACAGAAAATTACAATTTTGCCTCAGCACGGCGTTTCTGGATCGCAAAGCGAGCCCTCGGACAGTATGATGCAATTTATTGCTCTCGTTTACGCTTATGATTCATCCTAAGACCGTGCACTAGGTGTTGTAGTACCGCTACCTATCACCTTATTTATTATATTTGCTAAGAAAATGTGAACGCGTAACTCAATAAAATGGGCATAAACAAGAATTGAGTCATGATAATGCACTATATTTAATTGGCATGGTGTAGGCCGTAGGGCTGGAAAATATTGCCCATTTGAAATGGGAGGTAGTATGTGTACTTTAAATCTTCTCCCATGTTGAATAGAAGTATTATATTAATGGCATAACGTCCAGACTGAAATATTATACTTATGCAGTGAAAATTGTGAATAGCATACTGGTTTTCCTTATTTTGTGCTGTTTACGCAAGACAATTAACGTTTGAAGGCCGATTTTAGATGTCCGCAAGTTAGAAAGACCCGACGAAAAACTGCGGGGTTGCTGAAGAATGGAATAAAAAATATTTTGCGTTTCCGTGAAACTAATTCTTTCTATTCCGCAAAAATACATTACCTCAGGGAATAGCGTTCTGAAAAAAGCTTATCACTCGGACCCAGGTTGCGTGCATGAGGAATTCAAGAACCACAATTAGTTTTTGAATGACTGTTGCTATCGTTGATTTATTTTGACTGTCTGGAGCATGTGCCCAAAAATAGTTTTAATGTCATAGTACTTTGGGACCAATGTATGGAACCTGCCCAAGAGTCAACTTGCATGAAACGATCAAATATTTCACTCTTCCCACGCATTTTGTAGTGAAAACCACAAATTGTAGGATTCACATCAATGAAAAATTGCTGTCCTTTTGTGAAACAACCAGGCCACATACCTTCCCTCAATTTTTGCTTCGAGTCAAGAGCGTTTTCCTCAGTTTTGCTGTCAATTAAAAATACCTCTACACCCAAGAACATGCTCTCGCTACCTTCGGCTATCATGCGCGTTATAACGTGCCCATTATTAGCTAAAATCGTTAAAAAAAAGAAATGTTTATTTTTGAGAGAAAGCGGGCTTATATATTTTTTTCTCTCTCACTCCTTCACGGATCGTGATGCATTAGGGCGAACTAATGAGTTAAACTCTCTACCGGTTTCAGTCTTTCCTTTTCCAGAACCACCACCCATTTCGCTCGTTCCACGATTGTTACGGCTATGAAAAATAACCGAAAATCTTGATTTTTTTGCGGGGTGAGGAATATGTTTTTTTTCTCCTTCCTACTCTCGTGCCGGTGAAAAAGCTGAGGGAAAAATATAACGTCTGGGCGCGTTCATCTCCGTGGCATCTATTGTCACGAGTTCGCGTTTGCTCACTGCTCGAGGGTATCTATCCCCGTTTTTCCGTCTCTCACACACGCTCTGGGTGGAAAAACGATGCATCTTTTACACTTTTAAAAGAACGGCTCGTGTGTGTGTGTGGAGAAAGTTTAGGGATATTTTTTTTTTCTGGAACGAGGTTGGAACAAGCAAAACGACTCACAGCAGTCCATTGGTCATAACTATTTTTCGTTTCGGCGCCCACCTCCACTCTCGAAGTCCTTATCTTCCTAAAACCTCATAATTTTCTCTCGCTGATTGGTTATGTTTTGTTTTTCGATTCCGCAGTACGAGCATATTATGAAAGGTCCCCTTTATTTTGAGCCAGTGTCCTCCTTTGGAGAAAATCTGGAATTCGTGGGCAGATCTCCGGAAGATAACGGCATCGATATATCAATCATCGTCACCTATCCTTCGCTGGAACAAATATGGATAAAAAATAAATTTGCATTCCTTCGTCGTTTCGTGGACGTTCGATGATACGCTGGAAAGTTCGGAACGCATTCGAGCGATGGTGAGAGGCACGCATAATTTGGTTCCCAAAGTATTGCTGCTAGTGGTGGGTGGGGATGGAATAGATTACCATAATGATTGTTAAATTATACGTTGTTCACACTGATTATATCTTTTACTGATGATAATGCTATCCATCATGATATGGTACACTCTATATGACTTCTAAAATGTTATGTCTATATCGTTGAATTTTACATTTAATACTTTATCTTGTTTTTGGCTGAATATGTGTGCAAAGCAATTTCAATTTTATTGATGTGACCACTAGTATTTACAATTTGCCTTTATCGCATTTATGTGGAAGAACTATATGCATTAATAGTGAAGAACAATGTATGAGAATGAATAATGGAGTTAAATATGGTTTTCATTCCGCTAACCTTTCTGAATATGCATTTCGCTTTTAAATAAGACTGATTTCATCACCATTGGAATGAAAATGGTGATATTTAAACACCCTCAGTGGCCATCTCTAATGTTTTTATTGTACTACGGAAATAAAAATTAATTTTGTGATGAAATTCATGCCAAATCGTGTTAAATGTCATCCTCGTGTGAAGAGGTATTTATTTAGGAGAAATGACGCGGGAGGAGTGGACATCGAAAAATCGATTAAGGGTAGAAATGTCCGTAGACTAGTTTATTAACATGGATTTATACATTACATGACATTTTGGCATCAATAAAAAACCTTCAGTAACTGTGTGGTATTTTATTTAAAATATTTCTCTGTAAAAGCTTTACAAACCGCGACGTAAAGGAAATCATACACTCTGGTTTCCTTGGACTGGTAACATCACAATGTCATCCAATGATTCACCCTGGTCTCTTGAAAATTCTTTCTCGTGCTTTGAAAAATTTTCATTGTGTATACCTTTCGATATCAGGACTTAAATACAAAACTGGCGGCCTCGGTGGCGGCGGGGTACAGTCCTCGCCTGCCACACTGGAGGTCGTGGCTTCGAATCCCGCCTGGATGGTTGACCCCTAATCAGGGATGGTTGTTTGTGATTGTCTTACGTTAGTTGTTGAAAACCCTCCGATGTAAAGGTTTAATAGTGCTGTTTTCGGGGTGATGGAAATAAATAGAAAATAAAATAAATAAAAAAATTCTTACATGAAATAGTCATGAGACAGCGTTTCATGTGTATGCGATCAGTTAAAAAGTCATTGCCGAAGAATTATCGTGCAATCAGCGCTGTTCAGGTATGTGTATGGCGGGAAGAAAAAAGTTACGGCAAACATTAGCCGTCGAGTTTGAAGAAAATAGCAAACGCGCCCTCTCCATTATCATAAATCCGTCTGCATAAAAACTACTGACTGCGAGTGCCGCCTCGCTCGATTGTGAACGCTAAAAAGCTCAAGGGAGAAAAAGTGAAGTCGCCTTTGCAAAGAGAGGCTATTATCCTCAATCAAAAAAGCCCATGACAAACAACAGGCAAGGACTATTTTTTTCCGCCGGATCCCAAATGACATTCGGTAGCCGTTTCGGAGACGAAGAAAATTCTTCTTCCCTCCCGCTCGTAACATGCAACGACTTCGTAAAAGACATGCCGAATTGATCCGTCTGCGTCTGCCAGAGCAGTATCCCCTGAGATTTTTTATTTTGCTTTCTGAGTCCACCGCGAGTTATTAATTTTTGTACCCGCTGCGCAACAGTCGTGGGTGGATTATTATTTTTTTTTTACCTACGCTCAGCGTTCGTCATTTGAGCTGTCAACGCCCTTCTCGTTGCGTCCGTGCGGAGGCGAAAGGAAGCAAGGCTGCAGCCCACTCGAGATTTCATGCACTTCCCCGACCGTCTTACTATGTCTTCCCGTCTTTGTCTTCTTTCGCTGTTTTCCTTCCTCCACCCATGAGCTCCACAGTCGTTCTACCTCCTCAAATGAGTTTGCTTTTGTTCTTGCCTAGTTTCGACCGGTTGTACACACACGTCCGGTAGCCAATGTATAAATAACGCCGCACAATTTGCTGTCACTGGCCGGAGAATTGGATCGTCGATCGACCGCTATGTTTTGTTAACATATGTTCCTCTCCTCCGTTATTCCTCTTATATCTTAATAATAATGGGTCGCGCTTGATTTCGTTCGGTTAACGTGTTAAAGTTACGATTTAATTGAACGTATCATTTAAATGTGCATGTTATCCTCATAATGTTGCAGAATAACATCATCAGTTGGATATTTATACATTTACAGATGCCCTCCCAGCTTATACAATACTCGTTATCTTGTGCTAAGTGGTTAGGAGGCTCAAGTGTAATATTTTCTCCATGTCATTAACAATATATAGATCAGCGATCAGTCATATTAAAACTTTTGCAAAATTTAGCTGAATTTCCTTACGGGTTTGACCGTCCAAGGCGAAGAATTTTATGACCCCACCATGTTCAAATTAATCCATTTTGACGTAAAACTCTAAAGACGTCTACAGCTCAAATTCGTTTAAATAAACTACCTCACAATTAAGGCTTAAAACTTGTATTACGAACTACTGAAACGTGCACCCAAGCAGGAAAAAATGTTCTGCTGATCAAAGCGCCATATCTGTGTCAGGCCGAGAACTTTTCACCTTAACTTCGAAACTTAAGTCGTCTTTTGGGTACCAGGTACAGATTTTGGTGCAATCATGAATATTATGTTATTTTATTCTACTATTCTACTCTTCCTGATTAAAAACTTGCGTCACTATGCCTTTGAATCCACGAAAACAGCATTTAAGCATCAGAAAAGTTGTATTAAATTAATTTTTATCACGTAACTTACCCTACTTACATTATTTCGCCCTATGATTCAAAGCTAAGGCTGGTTTAAATATTTAGTGGTAGAGCTCACCCCGGGCTAGATCATAGGCGTGTAATATTCATTCTATCACCCTTCACTATTTACTGCAATTTTAAACTGGTTGCCTGTGGCGTAGCGAGGGAGAAGGTCCAGGGGGTTCGGACCCCCTCCGAAATAAAAAGCTCAATATCTTTCCTTCATAAAAGAAAACAAAATATTTATAAATCATAAATTTACAAAATATTAATTTGAAAAATAGTGTTTTTTCGGGTATGAAAAGTGTTAAATTTAGTTTAAAACCCTCTATTTAGTATATCCTGTTTTCTAAAAATTTTCCAACCTGGTTTCCGACCCACCCGAACAAAGTTCCTGGATACGCCACTGCTTGTTGCCTAGAGTTGATCGCATTTAGTGTATATATTACAGTATTCTACCGATTAAGGTAGGTTTCCATGGAGTACTAAAGAAGTGATCTGGGAGCCTCTCTTTCCTTCCAGCGCTACCTCCTTCAATTCACTGTAAGGCCTACTCCCTTTCTATCTATCTAAAAGTCCTATTCTTTTTCCTCCCCTCCTTCGTTTCCCTAACATTCTACCTTCTAACACCATTTTCAGCATACCCTCCCCGCTAAGTATTCGCTCCATCCATACATTCTGTCTCCTCCGTACCTCACCTAAAATCTGCCTCTCCTCGCCAACCATATCCAGCACTTCGTCGTTCCTTTTCCTCTCCGTCCATTTCACCCTCTCCATTCTTCTCCATACTCACATCTCGAACGCCTCCAATCTTCTATCTTTCTTCAATGTCCACGTTTCCGCACCGCAGAACGCTACACTCCAAATCAAACTCTTCACTAACCTTTTCTTTAAACTCTTACATAACGATCCTCTCAGAAGCTCCTTCCTATTCATGAACTCCTCCTTCGCTAATGCTATTCTCTTCCTGATATCCTTACTACTGTATCCGTTTTCCGCTAACGTACTGCCTAAATAGTTGAACTGCTCAACCTGCTCAAGTTTTTCACCACCCACTTTTATCTTAAGTCTCACTCTTCCTCGCTCTTGATCCTTTACAAAACCGCATAACCTTAGTTTCATTTAGAGTAGGAAAGTTTAATATTTTAGGCCCCTTAATGATATTGATATTTGCGTCTTGATATTTAAACTGTCATGTGTTACTTTGGCCATCTTACTCACCTTCATATCACTCGCCTCATTCCCATCTTCACCCAGCACTCAACTTAAAGAGTACCTTGCTGGTGCGACGTTTAGTTTTATTACCGCCCTCGCGCAGCAATAATACACCGAATCTATCTTTGTAAATCCAATCGCTCGGCTTGACACCTCCTCAGTGTACACTCGTCCTGATCACGGCGTCACTCCCCTTGCTGTACTCGTTTTGAATAATATCTCGTTCCTCCACCGCCTTGTTCTCCTTTGGGAATTACTTACTCCGCGTCCATCCGGACTTCATTCCGAGTGCTCCGTCCAACTGGCGATAAATAAGTCTCCAGTCCAAACGGACGTGCGCATTCTCCCTTTGTACTCGAAGGCGTCAACCACCATCCTTCATTAATAACTACACTCAGTTCCTCTGGATTGCGTGTGACCGAGCGTTGAGCACCTTCTCAGAGATGTGTCAGTCGCGACTATATTTTCATAAGGTCCATTATTCATATCTTCAAAGATCTTGTATTTTGCTCATTCGATATTTCATTCTGTATCATTACCAAATGCGGGCAATTAATTCCATTTCTAAGCCTATATTTTTGAAGGAGCTTTGATTTACACGCCACTCGAGCTATCAACTGCTTCATATCATGCTTCTGTCGCCTTGATGAATCGGCTTAAAATTTGCCCTCAGTTGCTTGGTTACCATATTTTATCATTAAAAGCATGGGAACAAGATTGCTAGTAGAATGCGTGGAAATGCTAAGATATTTTGGTCATCGAAAAGGAATGCGGTCGATGTATTTTCTGCGAGAACGCCTCAGATTTTATCGTTTCATGGTGCTTTTAAATTTTTGCATCGGGATTCCATATGTGACAACAATATTTTATTTTATTGCTAATTCGTTTCCTTATTTAATTCTGATGCATAACATCAGCATGTGCACCATCCGTGAAAAAAACATATTTTCTCACTTCTAATTCCGTTTTTATGAATATTTTTTTTATAATGGTAACTGCCTATACTTAATCATAATGTGTTAAAAAGGAATCGGTCAATTTCGGATGAAAAAATCAATGGTAAAAAAATTTACGATCTACATATTGTTGTAGGGAAATGTTTTAACACTATCACTCTTTTTGCTACTTGCACTTTTAAATATAGAGATGGATATTTTGAACGCAGTAATTTGAAAAGAATCCTACCTATAACAAGCTATGAATATCTATGTAAGAATGACATTTAATCATATTTTATTTTATAACTTTTAACTAGTAAAAAACTATTCATGGATATCGACGAAAATTTTGGTCTTTACTAAAAATATCCTTAACCCTTTACCTTAACTTAAAAAACGTCGTGACGGTGTGAGCAATTGTTGGCAGGTGTAAATGAACAGGTGACGCCTCACGACACCTAGATGACGAGTTTTAGTTTATATACTGCCGCGGTTAGTGGACATACAAAGCAGTCCGAACGTATGAAGGAAAAACATGACCAAACGGTCTACGACCACCTGTGAGACGTACGCTAATGGACAGAATGCCTGGCAGATGAGCATGCTGGCAACATAAAAAGAATATGCGGCACTGTGAAAAAATAGGAAAGAAAAAAATCAGGATATTCAAAGATACTTTCGAATCTGTGAATAGGATATACAAAAGATTTTAATGACCGTCCTAAACCCACTTTTTTGGTCGTTCAAATTGCCAACGTTATTACGAATCTCGCTCGAAAGAATGGCCATTTAGAGAACCTCATCATGACAGGCATGAATTTGAAGCTGAGGGAATACCGGGTATTTCTTTTTTTTACGTTTGGTAATGGGTTGTTCCAGTAATCTCGTTGCTTCCAAGTGCGCCGTACAAACCGTTCGCTTTTCGGCTTTCACGTGCCACGGGCGGCCCGATATCACTCCTCTTTTTCTCTCATCTCCGCCGTCTCTTAATTAACGCCAACCTCCGTTCATTGCCACCTCCTCCTACTCCGATCGGCCTATCCCTTCCCCCGCCCATAATCCTCTTCCTCGTCCAGTTATCCATTTGGAGTTCGCCGGCTCCGCCTTTTTCTCTCTCTCCATCATACCTCTTTCACGCTGCCATCGAGGGAGACCAACGCCGCAAATAGAATTCAAATCATTATGGCTTCATTAGTGGTCCACATTGGCTTAGTGGACACGAATTCCGGGCATCATCGCCAGAAAAATCAATTTTAACGAAATTAATCGAAGAGGCATATACGTTTTGGAGATTCATTATAAGATATGAAGTGATAGTACTTTGCACTTTTCCACGTAAAGCTTTATTTTGACGGAGTCGACATATTTCACTGCACTGTAGCATTATCAAGACTAACAAAAAAGACGTTGTTAACTTTTTTATTAGTCTTGATAATGCTGCAGTGCAGTGAAACATGTTGACTCTGTCAAAATAAAGGTTTAGGTGGAAAAGTGCATAAGTACCATAACTTTATATCTTACAATTTTATCGGATGTATAAATATTTAATAAGATAATATTTAATATATAAATAATATCATAAAAATATATGAAATAGGATCGGGAATCAAAGCCTCTAAATCCATGTTGTTTGCGGCAACAGGTCTGGCAGATGGAATACTGGAGTACGGGTTAGGAGTCGCGGTTTTGAATTTGTAGGCACCATTGCCAGGAAAATCAATTCTAACGGACTAGGATCCGTAACCAAAGTCTCTAAATCATATTTTTTGCGGCGAAAAGTCGGGTAGATAGAATATTTGGGCAATCGTTCAGTTATGCGGTTTTGAAGTTGGTTGAAGACCGTTGCCGTCCACTCCCTAAAGTATGTAAAGTGATATCCGTGTTTCAGTGTAAAATTGGAATTGTCATAGAGAATAGGAACTATAGCCATGTATTTAATAAAAATAATTATATTGAAAACCATCTAAATGCCAAGGTTCTTTCCAAAGCACTTCGATGTTATTCGACGACTAATGCGTGCGAAGAGACCTTGATTTTACGCCCTTAATTTAAGGTGAATGGAAAATAGAATGATCTATAATTTGCGTAAATTTTATCCAAACTTTGCGTGTATTTTCCCATAGATAACTCCTAATGTCATTTGTAAAAACTTCTGAAATTGTATTCGGTGTTAATTATTTTGCAAGTAGGGCTTAACCACAGTTTGTAGTGCTAAATTTTCCCGAGATTAATCTTACTGCCATAGAGAAAAGTATGGACTAAATTATTTTCTGAAATAAAACGGACTTTATATTTTTCATCAACTGCCCTTCAATCCGATCCGAAAAGTGTTTCTAAGTCGGTACACCGTTGCGCCTGATGGGTTTGTGCACCAAGTTTTTATGCGGTCAATTCTATTGTGTCGGAGGAAATTATTCACGAAAATTTGATTTGGCGGCCAAATTTGAATATTGGCCTTCGATACGACCCCTAAAAGTGTTTCTACGTAGATACGCCGCTGCGGTCCATGATTTCTCCCACTGAGTTTTTCTGCGACAAACGGATCTGTCCAGGAGGTGGAGGTAGACTAAATTTGATTTGCTTTTCTTTCTTTTTTTTCAAAAATAGATCGTCCTTCAATTCGACTCCGAAAACTGTCCCTCGATACGCCGTTGGGGCGCACGTACTCCCAAAGTCTCCCCGCAGCGCAAGAAGTTCCTTCGTGCCATTCCATCTCCCCAGCCTTTCTCCCTGTCAGCTCCCATCGGCGTCACGCGTCACCTCATTTTTTCGAAGCCCCCTAGCGGCCGGACCCGGAAGTGGGGCTCTTTCGTTTTATTCATTTTTTTCGCCTTTCCTCTGTTTTATTCCTTTTATTTTTTCCACCAGGGGATTCCCCATGCCTCGAAGCGATGACCTCGAGCTCTTTTATTTCGGGAGAAGGGTGGTCGTCTCCCAAAAATCTTCTATTTACTTTCTTTCTGAGTTGTGGCACCCACCCTGCTCTGACCACCTTTCTCTTCATCTTCCATCTCCCACCGTCCGTCTAGAAGTCATCTCCCCACGTTCTCCTCTCCTTTGTGTCGATGACTGCTCCACGGCGAGCGAATGGTTATATCGAGACGGATATTCATTTTTGGCCCGTCATTCTTGACGGGATCAAGGATGACGTAATGGTTTATTAGTGCCCAAAGGGGTTATCTTCACCCGAAAAGCAACGTAACGTAATAATTGATGCGCATGACAACGGGGCAAGAGGTCGGGGCCTAACCGTTTGGGCTGTTAAATATCCCACCATGCTTTTCCGTTTCGGTGGCCGAGGGTGGATTTGAAAACTTAATTATTGTATTGACCATCGCGTCTCGTGTTAACGGACTCCACGTTTCACGACATGTCTCAAGCCTTCATTATGTTGTATCTATTATTTCTCGTTTTCTCGTTAAGGTGATGAGATATATAATGAAATAAACATTGTGGTGAAATAAATTGGCAATGCAGAAGAGTTCGCACTGTAGGAGATGTTTAAAATCGGCAAGCTTTAAATTAGGGCTCGCATTGCCAATTGTTTTTAGTTGAATGAAACAATGCAATCTTTCAACAGGATTTATTCGAACACGACGCGTTTCGTTATTACAACAACATTATCAAGAGCACTGTTTGTAATGTTTGAAATATTGCAATGTTTCATTCTACTAACATTAAAAACTTCCACGACATGGTACCGCATATCATACAAGATATTTTTTTTGTTTTCTTGCTTTCGTTGAATAGATGGTAGGGTGACAATTTCGGCCATGAAGGGATAGGTTCAGTAAAATGGCTATCGGACGGATGCATTAAATTTTAAATTGGCGAATTGGCAGAAAATTCATGTGCAATGTTTTAGCCTCATCTCTAGCCTCACCCATCATTGAAGTACAGCAGATGGAATACATAGCGGGAGGCATGAAAAAGCCATCGTCACTCATAGGATTCAATGATGAAAAGCTGTCTTCACCTTAATGATTAATCACCCTTATGGGAATGGAATAACTAATGGCTGATTGAGCGTATGATATGGAACCCGCACATGACCCAAAATTTGCAGATGACAAATCGGGACCAGCTAGGACGATAATTCCGTCCGACGCTTGGGAAAGCGGCAGCATTCGTTGGATTAACATTATTTTATGATGTCGAATCATCATTTCCCGAATTGAATTCTCTTTCCCACACCCATCATGCATTTACGCTCCCGGTCATGATGGCTTCCGAATTTAACATCATTATTTGCCCTCGAGAACAAACAAACTCTTATGGTGGACACGGACATGCTGTGTATTCTTACGTTCCACCCTCTTTCCCGTGCCGATGCTGCCTCCGCATTCGCAAGGATGAGAGCGGCTACCGCTATACCTATAGCAGCTAGCTACCCGTTTCTTGGTCGCGTTGGAGGTCAACATTTTGCGTTTGGTCGAAAAAGAGCGGTGCTTGCTGACGTCTTAAAGCTATAGCGGAGCGAAGGATCCCGTCAGTTTAGGACGTGACGCACGATTTTTGCAAGACGAATTCTAGCCCGCGTCCCCCGTTATCATTGCGTCCTTGGACATGTGGCCACGAGGCTTATACTTTGAGGACTGCATCATTCCACTATACTGTATGAGAGAGCTTGAATACATCTTTTTATCAGATTTTCTCTAACGCGCATTATTGTAGCTTTTAATTTATTTAAATAGTGACTTCAGGCATGGTGTTTAAAGCTTATCATTAATTAGCCTTATCATGATAAGTATAAAAACTGTTTGCACGGTATTGATTATAGATTTCCCCAAGGTATTGCCTAAGACGTTAAAATCCAATATTTGCCTGTTTACTTGGTATTGATTTCAGATTTCCACAAGGTATTGCCTAAGACGTTAAACTCGAGGCTTATACTTTGAGGACTGCATCATTCCACTATACTGTATGAGAGAGCTTGAATACATCTTTTTTTATCAGATTTTCTCTAACGCGCTTTATCGTAACTTTTTATTTAATAAATAGTGACTTCAGGCATATTGTTTAAGGAAATTTGAAGTTTATAATTAATTAGCCATATCACGATAAAGATATAAAACTGTTTGCATGATAATGATTTTCGATTTCCACAAGGTATTGCCTAAGACGTTAAACTCGATGATTAGCCAGTGAAATATTTTTAAATAGCATTACTAAACTCAGTTCCAGTAATCGTGGATTCACTTTGTAATTCCTAATCACACTAATGTGGGTGATAACATTTGAGGTAGAAATTTGTGTTACATTGGATATAATGGATGTTTTTTTCAAAAACATATCGATTACAAATAATCATGGTAATATTTATGACAGATCAGTTGGTTTCTGAACTAATGGCTGATTAGCATGGTTCCTGATACAGGCCTATTAGGTGGTGTACAAAAAGAAAGCGTTATTCTGTGTACCTGCTTTCATATCGGATTATGTTTCAATTACCATAGGTGGATTAGGTTAATATACTTATGTTGAAGGGTGAACTTTTTGCCGCGAACGGAATAATGTTAGCTTCAATTTACACTGTAGCGTTTGTAGGAGTTACCTACTTCAGTTATCATGATGGCATATTTTGGGCATTCTTCAATGCATTTTCCTGTGATGCAATGGTATCAAAAACGTTTGGTCACGAATGCCATCAAAGATTGGTAACTTATGTATGCGTTCTAAAATTTTATTTTAGATGATATTGAGTGATTTTTCATTTCAATTTTTTTTTCACCAACGCTGGCTCCGGAAGTTCCTGCTTATGCACTTGGAAAAGCGATCAAAGTCTTTTTTTCAGCGTCAAAGGACTTTGAAGAAAACCTTGGTTGTTTTGATATTTTTTTCGGGCATCCTGCTTTCCTAGAAAAAATATCGAAGGTAAGCGGGAAGGACAGGGGGGAAGGAATTTTCCTGAAGGGCTTCTGGTCAGCGAAGCGGATGATGGGAGGAAAAATGTTGACGATCGCGAACCGTGACTCCACGTGAAGAGATGGAGAGATTCCATACCTCGTGAGCCGGTCGTAAAAATGTCAATGAGAGATGCTGACTCAAAAAAGGATTAACAATGTCTACACGGGATATTTTTTCCAGTCGGATTAAATGTTCAGATAAGTCTTAAAATGGCCATTTTACCCACGAATTTCTTATTATATTTATGCTTAAGTCCTGGATATAGCTTTCAATGCCTCGTTTAGGACGACGGATTTATTCCTTAAGTTATAGTACGTGAAAAAGGTGTAATTAATATTCACGATCATGACTTTCCTGGTAATCTTGAATGCATTTCCTCGTGCGTGATTTTTCTCCGAGGCCTAGATGGCTATACGGGATGCTTTACGTTCTTTCGTTGAAGAAGAGAGCTTAGTTCGGTTATTGTGGTTGTATCATTTGATGAGGAATTTTTCTGAAAGTGCAGAACAAATTCATCGATGATTATGGAAATATAACGTTCATTAATTTAAACCATCCAAATATTTTTCAACGACTAAAGGCTTATAAGCAATACTTAATTAGGTGTATGGGTCTACTGTAATACTTAAAATACTGGGTAAATCACCTTATGAATACTTCGTATTATTTCCCATATTTTATTATAAGGGAATTGTGATTCCGATGAATTAGCGGAAAAATAACGCCATAATGATGCACAGTGATAAAGGAACAGAAAAATATACTATCAACGGATATATTTTCCATATTTTATTGGAAGGAGATACGAATTTGCGAAAAAAGAGTGTCATAATAAGAATGCACCGTGAAAAAGGAGCAGAAAAATATGCTATCGAAGGAACTGTTATAAAAAACATACTTTATTACCGCGCTTCTAGTGGCTACGGAGACGAGCTATCAGCAATATTTTACACCGTTCCCGATGGGATACATAACATCGATTGGCTATTTGCTCGAGGTTCCACAACGCCAGTATAACCCTTTTTTTTCCAGTCGACTGATGCCAAGAAAAAGTTCACAAAAGAGACATTTGCATAAAAGCCTGTTTTGCAGGTAATTTTTGACTCTGGGAAAAAGGGTGTGACAAGAGCTTTTGTAGTGGGAGTTTCACTTTTCTCCCGCCCTCTCGCATTGCTCAATAATTCTCAAGGGAAAAATGAGGAAAAAATATTTGAAGTACCTACTCCTCCTCCCGTCGTATCTTCTTTACAGGGGTGGGCAGTGCTTCAAATACAAGTATTTTAAAATACGTATTTGAAATATGTTTGTGATTTGTATTTGGCATTTCAAATACTCGACCTCAATGTACCTTGTATTTTGCGTTTCAAATACAGATTTTCGGTATTTTCCCATCATTCTAAAATAAGAAATACCCTTCTGAAATACCTTTGAAGTTCCTAGCTCCGAATAAATTTCTGTTACAATATGCGTCAGTGATTACTTCGTCTTCGTTAGTATCGTTTTCTTCATGTTTGCTATACTATTCATAACGTGCCAAGGCAGGTTATGTTTTTTTAGATCCCTTAGTTTCCACAAGAACGTATTTTGTATTTTAAAAGTTATTTAAAATACTATTTTGTTGTTTGTTTTTCAAATACCCAATTCAAAGGCATTTTGTATTTTGCTTTTCAAATATATTTGGAGCGGTATTTTGTACTTTTTATTTATTTTTTGAGCAGTATTTTGTAGGGACCGAGTTGGTGTGGTGGCTAATGTTGGCTTCCCACCCGGCGGGCTCGGGTTCAAATCCCGGTTGTGGCAGAGAATTTTCAGAGACTGCCCGATCCCTGCTTGAGTGTTGTGTGGAGGACATTTCAAGCGCAACACTCCGTCCGTCGGATGGGACGTTAAGCCGTGGTCCACTTGGAACCCAAAAACATTTCTTAGCGGCTTCACAGTGGCATTATTTAATCTAATAGTTTTTCTAACTAAACAGTGTTGATTTATACAATATGTCCTTAACAGCACTACAAAATAGACATTTGCAAGTTTCCTTAGTTTCAAATTGATACGGATATGCAAATGATCAATGTACATATGACCGTTTCGAGATTCAAACTTCGCCTAACATTAGGAAATAAGCTTTGGAAAAAAATTTCTATCGCATCTAGTCTAAAAATACTGTTTTCTATTTTCAGACTTTCCAATCCCTGCTTGAACGTTGTGTGGTGGACATTTCAAGCGCAACACTTCGTCCGTCGGATGGGACGTTAAGCCGTGATACTCTTGGCGCCTTTCGTTAAAAGTAGGCTAATGCCGAAGCCGGGTATCTCTCAACCCTTCCTTCGGTAGCCTTCCCTCATGGCGCAAATGACCTCAGCTGTCGGTCGCTTCGTCCAAATACCATACCGTATTTTGTACTTTGTATTTCAAACACTCCTAAGCCTGCATTCTGCCACGCCATGGTTCTTTTCCCTCCTTTTCATCTCCACACTTTCCTCCCTCGAAAAGAGTGTTCTCGGGTGTGGCGTCGTGATGCTCGATGGGCGGGTACCCTGGGCCCCACCGCACCGCGGCACCCCTCCCATCACCGCTGGCCAGGGCTCTTTTTCCCTCCCGCGCGCGCGCACACAACAACAGTCGCTTTCCTCCTCCTCGTCGACGAGAGAGGGTGGGATCGGTGGCAAAGGTTAACATCTGGTCTGGGTGGGCAGAGGCAGGTCGGCGGAGAGCACGCCGAGGAAGTGAGGCGGTGGGTGGATCTAAACTGGGATAGCCGAGGGTTTGTTGGATGGGTGGGTAGGAGAGAAAGAAGGGCGCTCGCTCGGATAACCTCACCCCGTGCAACTAACGCCCCAACACGGCCGTAGTAACGAGCGTATCACGACTCCCTTGGCATATGATGGGGTCTCTCGTCGAATGCGGCGGAGGGCGGGCGCGCAGTCGAATGGGACAGAAGTGTGGGAAAGAAGTGTGGGGTGATGCGTCGACCTCTCCATATCTCTTTCTCCCGACTTCTTTTTCGCGAGTGGTCATTTTTCTCGCCCACGCTCTCTTTAAAGTTTGTTTTCCACATCCAACACATCGCGCTTTGCTTATATGTCCCCTGAGCTTTCTTTTGCCTAACACACTACCTCCCGGTGATCTTATATTAGAGCACTGGGAGGTAATTAGCAGATTTCAAGCGAAGACTTACGTATCAATTAATTTCAAACGAACATATTTCAATTCTCATGTGAATATCAGAGAAATTTATCTAAAAGATATGGCATGGAGGTTAGACATGCAAATATATTACCAGATAATTACGAAATCTGTTAATTTTTAAGTGATCTCATTTGTGATCAACGGGAGGTAATGGGTTAAGGCTTCTCTGTCCCCTTAAAATTCAACTTTCCATTTCTAGGATCATGCTATCCATGTTTGGAAGGTATTGATCTGGCTGACAGATCAAAAAATTGCTTCGACAGTATGTGGTGCTCTATAAACGCCGCAGGCATGCGTCGAGTTTTGTGTCAAATGACACAGAGAGTATAAATAATTGCTTGAAGAATCATCCCTCTTCAAAAATTTCATCATATCCTTACTTTTAATACCCTGATGACTGGTGACATCGTGACTAGACATCTTTCTTATAAAACATTGAAACTACTGGGTAAATCACCTCCTAAAACTCCGTAGGTGAAGTGAAGGAGCATTTTTGGTGATCCTTATTTATTTACTAATCGGCCAAGGAAACGCACGAGTTAATTGAGTGTTTGTAAACGATGAGAATATTTGCTTTGTGTTGCAGACTGCGGATTGCAATGCTGAGGTTTGTGCGAAGCTAACTTATACACATGCGCAGAAGAACCGAAATTATTCGGTAGCCGCATTTATTCCAGCAACAGATGTTTTTACTAGAAGGGTTACTTTGAATTCGAAATTTTTTTTATGGGTATGGGAGGAATTTCTAATGCATAGATAATGATAATCTTCTAAGGGTCTGAACATAGTATGCGTTCAGAATGCTTCTGTATCACTCGTGAATGCCACCCGTCCATGTGCAAGGTGGATTAAATTTTTCACGACGTTTGGAGTTCAATACTGGTATGAACACCGATGCCAAGTTATACATATTTTCAAAAGGGCTTAATATAAATATAAATTTTCCTAGAATAAGGCTCCATCGTCATATTACATGAATTTGATTGATGGCGGTAGCGTGGACATTCACGGCTGATTGTTTCCATTTCTCCTACGCCACTTTTCTAGAAGAAATTATTACTCACTCTCTGTGTCATTTGACACAGAACTCGACACATGCTTGGTGCGTTTTTCAAACACGAAATATTGTCGAAGCCATTTTTTCCTCCGTCAGTAAACTCTCAGATAACAATTCACTCGAAGAAAAGAGGTTTAAAATAGTTAAAAAGAGGTTTCAAAATATCCAAAGGAGTAGGGTTTATTCAGTAAATCAAGGATTATCACGACGGAAAATTTTACGTGGCTTAGAAGTATCAAGACGAAACAAATAGGTATTTTATTTATTTTGCTGTTTTGCTTTCTAATCACGATTAATATTTTTATTCATTGCTAAATATATAAATGGAATGAGAGTATGTGTAAGGCATCTTAATTTAGCTCTTGATGTTATAACAATATTCTTAATATTTCTTATGCCGTAATGTAACATGTCTTTATTTCCAGATACGGTGCGCAAAAAAAAACGTGAAAATGGCTGAATTCCTGCGACCGGTGGGAAAACTGGATTTCAATGGTCTGTTTGATTTTTCATTTTTTATTAATAGACTCGCGAAAATGATACATCGTACAAAATATTGAATTCATTTCACTGCGACTCATTTTTATTCGTGTGATAGAACTACCATGGGAAACAGCTCCAAAGATTATTCCTGCTTAATTTGTTTCTGGTCGCGTGCGTAATGTAATCACGCGAATTGAATTCTGATTGGCAACGATTAGATTTTGCGATTGCAGAAAACGTATTTCTAATTGTGATACACGTGGCATCCACGCGTGAGAGTTGTGATTGTTTTAATCTCGCGCGTCAGGATATAATTCTCGGTCCCTAGATGTGTATCACAACCTTTCCATTCACGCCTTACACACTGAATAGACGAGATCTAGGGAATTCCACGCAGCGACGTTGATGGTCTCCGTAGATTGAGTGACTATAGTAACTATACACGCGGACACGGTCGGCAACGAGGTGTAAAAATAATAGGGAGAAAGAGATAAATAAAACGGGATAGGCGAGGTAAATGTTGAGAGCACGATTCTAATGAGATAGATCAATATGAAATTTCGCGAGATAAGGGCTCGGGGGAGACAAATGGGCTGGTGGTTTGCTGAGGAAGTATATTGATGGCGCAGTGGGTGGGTGGTTATATATGCTGGTGCGCGCAAGTGGTTTCGGAGTGATGGGGGAAGTCGAGGAGACAGAAATAAGGATTACGAGGGCGTGAGTGAGTGAGATAAAGAGCGGCATCCGAGGAGCAAGAAACAATTGCCCGTTTAGATTAAACGCCGCCGGGGCGCGCGGCAAGAGCGACACCCCACGGCGGAGTTTCGAAACAACGGCGTTCGTGAGGGACAGCGGGAGGGCGCTGGCTCCGCCTTGCCTATGTGTGTGCGCTCCGTGGCGCTCTTCACCAGTTTAACGAGCCTTCCCGGCTCCTCCGAGGCCCACACTATCTGCTAGCAGTGCCAGCCCCTGAGCCATTCAGCATGATCATGCGCATGATCATGCCGAATGATAACGTTATCATTCGCAGGATCATGCGAGCAAAATAGAGCATGTTCTAATTTTCACTGAATGATCATCCGCATTACGGTTCATTCGAGAATTTTTCCGTCCTACACGGTGAATGATCATGCGCATGATCATGCGCATGAAGTCATTCGCCGTGTATAGCGGCCTTTACGAATGTTGAGGAGGAACGTAACTTCCGTCGTGAATGCGAGATTCGATATTAATAATTCCAATTTTTTGTTATTTTTGAAAATGCCGATCTCATGCATGGTTTCTTTCTGTGGCGAAAAGGAAATTTAGTCTGAACAACGTGTAGCGAATTACAAGAATAAGTCTTTTTAAATTTATAAGTTCAACCGATTCAGGCTCTATATAATAGTGGAAGTTTCACACAACGAAATAAATAAGGCAGTTGCCCTTTCCTTATTTTAATGCTGGATGTACAGTGTTATGAATGGCATAATTAAATGTTTCCGCCATTTAATATGAAGGCTTTTACTGATTTGAGAATGAAAAACTTTGCTGTAGATTCACAAATCAGTAAGATGGATTTCTACAACGTGAAGGCCTCTACTATTCAGTGCATGAAGGCTTTTAATGTCTGACGTCTATTTCGAAGTATTCAAGTTATAAAATGCATGATTGATTTAGTTGTGCAGCGAAAGAAGATGGGTCATTGAAGGCAAAGACATTGTTCTTGTACCAGATGACGGATGTGTTTGCCGTAACGTGTCTTACGCATAAAAAATTTGGTAATGCGCTCCTACCTTTAATTTCATTATTTAAATAATGCTTTTTCAAGCTGTTTTCGGCGCCTCGTTCGTACAAATTAGTTTGTATACATTCAATAAAGCAATTAATGTGCTCATAAATCACAGGGTGAATGAAAGCAATGTGACTCCAATGTCCCCTCGTCAAGCTAACCTAAATAAATTATGTCCTCCGATATTAATTCTGGAGTTACAGTGTTATAAAATGCACAATTGAAAGTTTCCGTCATTTAATTTGAATATTTAAATAAATAAAAGATTGTAGCACTTTTCCACAATTTTTTTACTGCGTACAACGCGTTTCAGCTCACAGAGCTATCATCTGGTACATGACGATCAGATGATGGCTCTGAGAACAGAAGCGAGTTGTACGCAGTAAAAAAATTGTAGGTAAGTGCTACAATCTTATATTTATTTAAATATGTCTAACTTCCACCAATTGAAGCCTGTTGAACTTATTTAATTTGAAGGCTTTCGTTTTCTCCCACATATATCAAAGAACCAATGCTCTAAAATGCGTGATGGATTTAGTTATACTATAAAAGAGGCTCCTTGATTCATACATGAACAGGATGCTAATAAAACCACTCTTACATCGGTATTTCTCTCTGAGACAATTGAAATATTTATCGATGTGTTCGCAATTTCATCCGGAAATTCGCAAATTTGGATTTTTAGCTCATTTCCCCTTCGAGCTGCATTACAAGCACGTCATCGCAGTTTGACGTGATTATGTCCGTTATGGTAGTTCATAATTCTCCGTGTAGGTACATTCATTTTGATTGAGAAACTGTGGCAGCAGTTGTTCAACTTTTGAGCGGTCACGAATTCGATTCTTCGGACACAAGTAGGAACCTTTTGGGCTTTATTAGGCCTCACCTAGATCCAGCGTCGGCACGATGTTGAATAAATTTTTTTTCGGACTAATTGCGGACTTTTAGCGCACTTTCTTTTCCGACTGACTTCAATTAATCTCCCCGGTCGTTTTTTTCCACCCCGTAATTGACTTGCTCTTCCGCTTTGTTCAAATGCAATTTCTCTCTCTCCCTCACGATTTCTCCATTTCGGTAGTCGAGCGGCAGTATATCAATCCGATTTTGAACACAGGGATCGCTCGTAATGGGGAAGTGAGAACTTCGTTTTCAGAAAATCAAGTCGATTTGTCTCTAACCACATCTCAATGTCCCAGACTAGAGTCCACTTATTATTGCTGTTGCTTGTATTCCCGCCCAGCGTTAACTGGACATATCCTCATAACCAGGAAGAGACATGATAAAACCTTTCGCTCATTAACGCGGACAAGCGAAACGCTATATGCTCGGGTCGATTGTCTTCGGGTAGATTTGGTAATTAGCTCCTTCCTCCGCTATCGATGCTTCGGTCGGGCGCGTGACGACCCGAGTCCCCTGCCTTGAGCCAACACAATGGACGTCGCGTTAATTGAAGCCGGATACATGCTGTCTAGTAATCCAATCTTGCGCGCCAATCGTCTCAACAGTAATCATCGCGTTGTTGACGCCGCTCCGCCATTCCTTGGAGCCCATCCCCCCTGATTGTTGCTGTACCGAACGAGCAGAGCCCAATCGCCTCTAGTGTGTATCAGGTGTTTTTACAATGCCTTCTCTCCGACTCGGTTAGGATGACGGAGGTTGCGAGGATACCGAGAGAATCCATTGGGCAGTGATCGATGAGCTCGTGAACGCCCTCGCTACCCCTGCTATGTTTCATATTTCCTGGGCCGCAATCAGAAGAATATCGCCCTTCCGGGTCCATAAGCGGTGGCACACCGCACCATCATCTCAAAGAAATCACCACTCTCATTCCCTGACTTTTTCACCACATTCATCACATTTTGACCTCATGAAAAACGTCATTTTGTGCAACTAATTTTACATGTCAGCTCTTTACGTTGATAGCTGGGAGACAGTTTTACAGTTAATTACAAACCCCTGTTCCTGAATGTAGCAATAAGGGAGAAATGGTTCTTTGATTTTTTAAAAAGGCATGATTTCCCCTTTTAATGGGGATGAACGTTGTTTATTCAAGTAAAATATTGATTTACGAAAGAATGTCCAGGAATGTTGAGAAATGATTTAGTTTCCTTACTCTAAAATCTGATAGAGGTGTCAATTTAATCGATTTTATTGCCGTTGCATTTAGCGTAAAAACGGGAATTGTTTTGGATAAATCGAGACATTCTATCATCTTGGATTTTGAAAAAAATATTGCGATATTTGGGTATGTAAACCCCTCCTGTCCTTCTAAATCTGCACTATTTTCAATTTTCCTCTCCGCACGTAAGTGAGAAACGTTTGTTTATGCCGCACGCCCAATTCCCACGTTAATATGAGCTGTAAGTGTTAGCATCCATAGATTGAATATTTCCCTGAGGTACGCACGAGAATGTTGAAAACACATGTGCATCGCTTAATGGTGTGAACCCTTTGGAGAGAATCACGGTTGATATCGTTGTTTTCTTTTTGAATCAGGAAAAATACAGTGAGCAAGCTATTTAAAGTGAAAACGTGGGAAGTAAAGAGCTCTTTCACTGTAGGGATTCTTGTATATACTTTGAGTGACCATATCACTGGCATTAATCTCAATGAGTGTGGATCACAACAATGGAAGGTAACATGACTGCTATCTCGGGCATACGCCACTAACCGTAACTACTAGTAATTGCTACTGGAATTTATTAATATTTATAACCGTGGGCGGCTAATGAGTATTCTTCACGCAAGGCATTAATTATGTGTTTCAACTGGCGACCGTGTCAACTGGTCGTTTTCGTGCGCGAAATTGATTCTTGTACTTCGTCGCATTCCATTAAATCATTTTGTTGTGTCACCTGTGACTGCTTTTTTTCAACTAATTATATTTTTTAATTATAAAATGTATTATTTTACGCATCTGTATCATTGCTTTTTTAAATCTTTACCTTGTGAACTTAAATAACTATTGCTATCTAATGAGTTGGTAATAGTACCTATAAAGATTTTCATATACTTATAATAGTTTATCTTTCTGGCGAAAAGTTGTTACCTTCAACTCTTCATAGTTATTTATGCCCGCATTCGTTTTCATTCATGAATGAAAATGAATGAATGAATGCTTTATTTGATGCTCTGGGAAACCCATAAGAGCAAAAAACCTAAATACAACTAAACATTCTGCTCAAAAATACAATAATTATGAAATAGCACAACATAAACAAAAAACAAAATTAATCAACTCAAAGATTTGTACAACTCAAAACAATACATTTACGGTTTTAAATATTCATACAGTTTACTCTTGAAAGATTCCAGGGCGGAGGAGCGTTTTATTAAGGGGGGTAATGAATTCCAAAACTTAGAAGCAGTGATCTGGAAGGAATTTAGGTATAGTTTGGTACGGGCTTGGGGTATATGGAGAAGGTTAAGGTCTGACCGGGTTCTTCGGAGGGAAACACTAGTCCTGTAAGTGAATAAGTTATACAGGTATTCAGGCGTTTGAGTACGAAATAGGGAGAACAGAAGAGACCCCAGGAAGTACTTCCTTCGGGAGCCAATAGGCAGCCATTTCAAGGCAACAAAGTGCTCAGAAACATGATCGTCTCTGCGAAGGTCGAATATAAATCTAATGCAGCTGTTAATTAGTCGCTGGACACGTATTTCAAGAAAATTTGTTAAATCACAATACACTAGTGTACAATAATCCATAATTGGAAAAATCAAAGAGGTTACAAGTGCTATTCTCGTGTGGACAGGTAAATTTTTCTTTTGAAGTTTCAATACATAGAGAATTTTATTTCCCTTATTGCACATTTCCAATACATGCTGATCCCAATTTAAAGTAGTGGAAAGAGTGATGCCAAGGTATCGAACAGTTTTTTTGAATTTAACAATGCTCGTGTGAAATCGTCCCTTGCTAGAGAAAATAGACGATAAAAGTTGTGGTAGATGGATTCTAAATATATTTAATCAAGTATGAGTCCTATCGGATAAGTTAAATTTATGCTATAATCAAATTATATGTTATTCAGCTATAACGAATATTTATGAATACTTCTAAAATTATTTTTTACCGCTGATTTGAATGAATACGCACAATTTTCATTTTCTCAGTGAGCTACTCAAAAAAATTTCTGCCTTATATATTGTCTCTACATGATGAAGCATTTTTGTATCAAAATGTTCTAAATTTAAGGTGAAGAATCATGAATGACTTTAAATTGGATAGACTGTCGTTTACGTAAATTTAGAATCATTTGGTTTATTTTAGTTTCTCCAGATAAATTGGAAGGAACTATCATGATGAAGGTAATATTTCATCCTGAGATTTATCGCTTTATCGGAGCACACTATATATATATATGACGCTAAAATGTCTTTACCCGTAATTCACGAATGAGGATTGAATTCAAACCTTTAGCTCGCGGCGACATAATTTTCCTATTTGGCATGCCCGACGATGCTAAACTGGGTCGTAAAATTACGATCGTACTGAGTGAATGAAACGTACTTTAATCGGCTAATGTCATTTTTCAAACTGCTCTGAATTCGCACGTGCCTAATCCTGCCATCGAAATTTTCCCACTTTTCCAATCCATGCTCGTGTTGATGCGATTACTTGTTTTATTGCGTCAGTATAAAGCCATATATTAACGATTCAGATCAGTATCAAGCCAAAAATGACGCCTTCATAAATATCTCGCGTCCGTGATGTCAAAGACAGTTGGCGCCAACATCATTACGGAGAATTAACCGTGATTTAATGTGACGAGAGAGTGTTAGAGAGCCTTGCTTTGGTAAGACGGCATTGCGAACCGAGGGATCTCTCGCCGCACTTTGAGTGAGTAGTTCAAAAGTGAGTATTAAATGAATGGCTAGTAATAAATGTGGCGTGAAATTCTGGTCGGTAGTGAGGAGGAAAAATATCTTAAATTCGTTTATGTACTTATGAATTAGATAGATACACTCACGGGAGACGAAATGGTAGCTGACGACAAAGACACGTGAGTCCTCAGTCTTCTTCCAAGCACGTGTCTGGCTGGTCAATACCTTTTGGAGTTCTTCGAAACTTTGTGGAGTTTTATCGGAAAATATCCCGTATTGCTGTCAGCGCCGCGCCTCAGGAGTGACTTAATTGCATTTTAAGGTATGGCAATAAAAATCTAGATGCGTGGTAAAAAAATTAATTATCACCACTTTTACTTCGCATGTTCATAGAATACCAATTATTTACGAAAGTTAATAAGTTATAAGTAACTTCTAGCTTACAGACTCGTGCTTAAATTCATTTCCTCCCCAGATAATCTTTATAAAACAAACTAGATAATGACAAATTTACATAAAATATGATTAACATAAACAACGGGGATTTACTAGCTATCAACAGGAGGAATATTTATTTGATGGCTTGAATATAATAAAAATATGATAGAAAAATAATATTTAATAAGAAAGAGTAATTATTGATTACTTATCAAATAGCTTGGCAATGATTTTTGCTAATTTCGGGGATATGATTTTTTTCACAAAGAAATGATGATGTGTTTTTATTGAACTCTTGTAGCATGAGTGCAAATTGATAGTTCTCCTTTTTCTCGCTTAATTCATGGTATCACTATTTCTTTGCATTGTCTCACATCAAAACGACAGCGGAATAAGATAATAATAATGTGACACCCCCTCATAGCAAACTCTTGGATAAGTTCAACCGATTCAGGCGTGATATAGTGGAATTTCGACATATTGGAATGAAAGGTAGTCGCACTTTTCTGTAACTATTTAATGCGTAGGACGCGTTTCAGATAACAGAGCCATGATCTGGTAACTGACCAGATGATGGGCCGTCTTGTACCAGATAGTCTGTGAGCCGAAATGCGTCCAACGCATTAAATTATTGTGGAAACGTTTAACTACTTTTCATTAGGGATGGTCGGATGGGACACCTCGGACCCAAATATGCGCGGATATTCCCCTCCAATCGATACATCGGATCCAAAGTCGCGAAAGACATCGGATCTGGATCCGAAATTTTAAATAATAGCTTCAGTGAATGCAACACCCCATAAGAGTGGAAAGAGTTCCGATTCTCTCCTCGAATGCGCCGTCGCATGCGATTCTTGTCCTACTCATGAACCATTTTGTTTGAAAGCTCTCGCAGAGGTTACGTAGGAGACTTTCAGCCGTGGAAAATAAAAAAGGCAAAATACGACTGGCACATAGTGTGACTCTTCCCAAGAGATTGAACAATCTTCGGGGGAATCCCAGCGTCAGGAATTTGAAAATGAATTTGGATCCGAAAATATCCGATCCGAAAGATCCGGCTCCGAAAATCAAAGATCCGATCTGAATTCGGATCCGAGAAAAATCCTGGATCCGTCCATCCCTACTTTTCATTTCAATATTCCTGGATTCTCTTGAGGATTACACGCAGGAATGCCTTCAATAAACTTATTGCACTAACCTACTGCACCAACGTGTGACTATTTGGTGCTCGCAGTCTGCAAAGCTCTGGCACCTCTGAGCGAAGGTGGCGCGAGGGCTCGGGTGATGATACCTGTCGGTGAACGCGAGACGGTTCTGTGAGCATGAGGAAGGAGTCTGGAGCAAAGGAAAGGGAACGGAGAAGAAGGGATGCCGCCGCCAAAAGGAAAAGAATCCGCCCGAGGGCATAGCGCCGCTCCACTCCCACACCTAGGGGAGAAGTCCCTTTCTTCGCCTCGGCGGTCTCCCAGGATCCTCGTTAGCGTCACTCACGTCAATGAGCATCGACTGCTCCCATTCCTCCTACCCCCTCTCTCTTCCCTTATCTACTGCCACCCCCTCTTCTACTGCCGGTGATTACTTTTCTCCCTCTCTATTTCTTTCTCCAATGATTCTTCCTTTTCTTCCTCCTTTCTTATTATGGTTTCGGCGTGGATCATAAACGAATATTTGATCCCGATTTTTTAAAGGAATATATTGTTTTAAATGTATTGTTTTCAAAGATGGCATTGCGAAATTCGGGTATCGAAGTTAAATTATCAAAAATCAATATTTGATCCTAAATTTTTATGAAGATATTTCTTTAAAGTGTACTGCTTTCAAAGATGACATAGCGAAATTCGGGTATCGAAGTTAAATTATTAAAAACCAATATTTGATCCCAAATTTTTATAAAGATATTGCTTCCAAAGATGGCATAGCGAAATTCGGATATCGAAGTTAAATATTTTAGTTTAAACCAATTGATTCATCCAAAACACCTTGTCATGGATATTTTGACAACGTTACATGGATATTCTATTTCTAATATTCAGGATGAATTGTAAAAATAATGTTGCATAGATATAGTTGTAATATCCGTTGTATTAAAAAATTGTTATTCCAAACGGTATCCATTAGTAGCATATGTTCTGTATAGAATTGGAGAGCACAAATGTTTTGTTCGTATGTCTGAGGAATTTATTAGCGTGGTTCGTATAAATAACGTTTATCGAGTAATTAATCTTTTTCTTTGGGTGAATAACATTTTATTTATGAGTTCCAACTAATCTTAGTTTTTCAAAGATGATATCGTCCGATTTTCCGCCCCCATCTCCTCCCCCTTCCACTACCATTGATCACTCTTCGCCCTCTTTATTTCTTCCATCCATAATTCTCCCTTTTCTTCCTGCTTCCTTATTGCCATTTCGCCATGGATTAAAAACCAATATTTGATCCCAACCAGTTGGTTGCATCCCAACCAATATTTGATCTCCTAATCTGGATCATGTAGGTTTAAGGATCATGCCTTTGATTTGACTCTTTGTACCTGAGGATGACGCCGCTGTGTCGAAACTAATCGTACCTAAAAATATGTTGGTGGGATACAACAAAGTTTTTTCATTTCACTAACGATTTTATCCTAAATTTTTATGAGTATTATGCTTTAAAATGTACGCATTTCAAAGTTGGCATAGCGAAATTCAATAAAAAATAGTATTTAGAGTTCCAGCTCATCTTAGTCTTTCAAAGATTTCGTTTGATTTACAAATTTTTCGTTTGATTTGCCACCCCCAAATTTGGCATTTGCGGTTTCGTCGTGAAATAAAAACCAATATTTGAAATCCCATCATTTTGTAAATATATTGTATTAAAATGTACTAATTTTGAGGATGACATAGCGAAATCCATGGCCGACATGAAATTTTTAAAATTTTCTCAATTTGATTTCAATTAAATTGTTTTTTGTGTGCTGTGTATCTTTGTTATGTATTAATTATGTATATATATAATAATCTGGAAAACATTGGTATGAAAAAAATGTAATACGATGGAATCAGTGAAGGGGATCCCTTCAGCAGGCAGAAGTCTCAATGGTCATCTATATCTCGAAAATTGGTTGAAAATTCTATGATATTTAGGTGTTTAAGTTGTTCAAAGAGTAATAAATATATAACATGTAAGTATTTTATTTTACGATAAATTTGGGGCTATGTTCGTGTAAATAACGTTTATCATGTAATTGCTTTTCGGATGCAGATGGATAAAATATTAGTAGAGTTTCCACTAATCTTAGTCTTTCAAAGAATATTTCATTTGATTCAAATCGAGATATAAGCTAATGGAATATGTAGCTTTGAGCTTGAGACAAATGTCGCGACATTTTCTTATAAATAACTTTTTTCAAGTTGATATTTTTTCTTTGGAATCAATTGAATGGTTTGCGGCGTAACTTCGTGAAATTTCCTCATAATGGAATGAAAAAAACTTTGTAAATTTCACATGAATTTTATTGGCACTAGTGCCAATAAAATTCATGTGAAATTTACAAAGTTTTTTTCATTCCATTATTTTCTTTGGAAGGTTAAAATAACATTGAGATACTGTATTTATTGCATGGAACACAGAGATGACGTATTAGAAAAATATTTTGTGAAAATATAAATTGTTTGCACCCGACTTAACCTTCCACATATCTGATTGAGCATGCAGTCAGCGGGTAGTGAATTGTTGACCATCACCGAATCGCAAAAATAATTTGCCTGTGGTATTCGCCTCCTTCCGAATAATATCAGAGTTTGGAATTCATTTGCATATTTCACCTGTAATTTCTCTAACTTTCCTCGGCATAAACTTATGCAAATTACCGGTTTTTCAGTGTAAGTACTAGGCTCTAAAAATGAACAGGTTTTTCCCAATGTGATGATATATATCGCACTCTAGTTTCTCACCCATACTCACTCTTAAACACCTCAAATCTCAACGATGTGTCATATTACACAAAAAAATTGTCTTAGCTGCTAGCGTACAGAAATAAGGTCCATTGAAAAAGTGCTATTTTACCTAAATATGTTCCCTGTAATTTAATAAAATAGTCGCATTTATTATCTTCATGTCTCGAGTGGGCTATGAAAGGATATGAAATATTTTTCAAATGGGTAAGCTTCTTCGTATGAGGTCTAAAACCGATGGGTAATATTGATGTAATGGTTTTCATCGGATGAAATGAGCACGTCTCAATGATATTTCGTATGACATTTATCTGGCTACCGGTATTTTTGCGAGATAAAACCCATCATTGAATGGCTATTCAAATAATGAGGATACATTTATGAAGGAATGGATCTATTCTCATGAAATATAACAAAATAAAAATTGATCGAGAGATCGCACTTCAGAGCGATCATGAATGGGTTTCCAGCTCATCCTCCGCTAGCTTTCAAATGACTGACACATAATCCTTATTTTGAATCCGGTTTTTTTATGGCCTAAATTTTTCAACCACCCCTGTTCTTTCGAATATTGCTATCATCCTCATGCCCTATCGAGCGTGTACGCATGCGTGCTGAGACAAATGCTTCGAGGCACCATACTGACAGCAGGAGCACCAAGATTCCTCCGATCCGTCGCGGGCACTTCTGGTCAATTTCCTCACTGCTCACGATTCTCTATTCAAGACCGCATCCTGTCACTTCCAATCACTTATCGCACTGCATCAATTTTTCGAACCGCTCCATCCAAACTACTTCCCAGAGTCTTTGAGATCAGTCAAGAATGTGATTCCGATCGAGGCTAAAGTTCTCATTGTCAGACCTCCGAAAAGTAACGATAGCCGCTCGGCTGGAAAATGGCATATTTTTCATAATCCATTGCACACTCCCAAATTCCAATAATATGTAATAAAAATATAAAATAATTTTTTGTAATACGTACTACTATACTACCGCTAATGTGAGGATTATAGTATATCATTCTTTAGGTAGGAATTGTATTAATATTTTCTTTTTCCTGTCATTTGGCACTCGGGAGGGAACCCGCGAATGAAACAATATATAAAGGATTTAACAAGAGTACACATAATTATAACAGACAGTGGCATTTTTTGCAGTGATATCACGACTAATTTCATTCATATTTTACGTCCCAGAATATTTTTTTCAACGGTGAGAAAGTAGGTCTCACTGGAGCTGTTGATTTAAGTATGCAAGAAAAAAAAGTCCTGCGTTTCATCTCAAACAGGGCCTGCTGCACATTGAGTGGTACTTTTTCCTGGGAATTCTTAAACGCATTCCGGGGGTGCAAATTGTTATTTGATTTACAGGCTTTTTGCTTTGGTTTGAAAAATGGCAAAACAAGTATGGACGGCAATATAGGTGTCTTAGTGTCATATTAACGGGCAAATACAGCCCTCTGTCTCGAGAAGTTAAATTTTCACTTCTAATTCGGCAAATGAATGTTGACACTGTGAACGTTTATTGCCATTTACGGGAAATAGGCTCGGGTTTTATTTTGACATCCTCCTTCAGCGAGAAAAAATTTACAGTCCGTTGCTTCTTAAAACTTGTGAAATTACTGATAGCTTTATCAGAAAAAACTGAAGACTATACCGTTGCCATGAAGGATATACCTCGGGTTTTATTTTGACATCCGCCTTCAGTGAGAAAAAAATACAGTACACTGCTCTTTAAAAACTTGTGGAATTACTGATAGCTTTATCAGAAAAAAATATAAACTATACCGTTGCCATGAAGATGATACCTACTTTTGAAAATTTTCTCCAACTTATAACCGATGATAAGCCAAACACCCTATAGGTGCTTGCTTGCTGGGTATTGAGTAGATGTAGATGATTTCAGGTTAAACTTTGTGAAACGTTTCCATTTTGGAAAATGAAAGAATAAACTTTGCAAGGCTCACCCGTATATTAAAAAATCACTACCCGGATTTCGTATCATGGTTACATCTTCAGGTGCATCGATCATGCATGCATCTCCATATATATCAAGTCCTGTGCGACAGTCTGACTCGTTACCAGTTTCAGCATTTTCTTTTCTCACTTGTTAGTGAATCGAAGCCTTTCTGTTCGCCACATCGAATCTTGAAAGGAGCACTTCTCGCACCGCTCCAGAGATCAAGGGTGTGTGGCTTCCTGTGTACATACTTACATTCCCTTGTGGGTACAGCCGCTACTTACACCCTCGGCGGGTTCCAAAGCTCTCTCCTCTGCCTTGCGTCGGAGCCGACCACTGTTTGACTGCAACGCTTCATAAATAACCCACCCATTCGACATCACCTTCTTCACGTGATCTTCCTTCCTGCCTCCACTCTACCTTTATGCTTCCTCTCCGCGCTGAAGGCCTGGCATCTCTCTCTCTCTTTAGTCATTCAGCCGTTGTCAGCGCTCTTTAGGACCTCTCCTCCTCTCGCTCCATCTCTTAATGCCAATTAGATGACGAGCCTCAGCGCCAAACAACCCCGTACTGCTCTCGATTTTTTCCTTCCTTCTCTTTTCTTATTTCTCTTTTTCCTTTCTTCTCCTCCTTCTTCTCCCTTTTGATTTTTTTTCTATCTCCCTTCTTTTCCCACCTTATACTCCACGGTTCCCTTTTCTCTGCCTAACACACTTCCCCCTGTTACGAGTGCAACACCTCCTTTGTCTTGTCATCGCGTCTGGGCGATGCAACTGCGCCAAATGGAGGGTCGTGGGATGGGTGGGGGAGGGGGAGGCGCATTGGTATAGGCGAGAATCCCGGTCGAGAATCAGTCGGGGGCGGCGGGAGAAACGTCGAAAAAAAAAACGTCGGAGAAATAACAACCATTCTCTCCCTCTCCGAGAGTCCCTCTTTTCTACAGCTGTGAACACCTTGTTATCCCCACCCTTTTGCCCTAGCCATTCAAGAGAATCCTCCCCCCCCCCCTCCTCCCTTGCCATTCCTATAGAGAGTTGTGACCTTCTTCATTCCCTCGGAGCCAAGCCAATCCCATCCTCCACTGCGTATGTCCACCTGCCAGCCTCCCATTCCTCATCCTCTGCCGTCACGTCCGCTTCCTCCTTTCACTTCGGTGCTGCCCTCCCGTGCCGCGTTTCGGAAGCATGGCCGAGAGAGGGATCCGCGCTGACCATCTCCTGCATCGGAGTGGTCACTATAGGTGCATCAATAGTTCCGTTATGTTTATTACACTCAGGGCTGGGCAGTACTTAAAATACAAGTATGTTAGAGTGCGTGTTTAAAATACCTTTTAAATTTATATTTGGTATTTCAAATACGCGACCTGAATGTATCTCGTATTTTGTATTTCAAATGCAGATTTTTGGCATTTTCCCGCTCTCAAATAAGACAAACTTGTAAAATATTTTTGAAGTAGTTGTGATAACACTTCTATAACATCATGCTCCAGATTACTTCGGGATTACTTCTATTTCTTTAGAATCGTATACATCACGTTTGCAAGTAACCATAACTTTCCAAGGCAGATTTTTATAAAATCTCATAGTTACCATACAAATTTCTTTTATATTTATAAGGGACTTAAAGTACTATTTTGTAGTTTGTATTTCAAATACCCATGTCAAAGTTATTTTGTATTTCAAGTACACTTCGACCTGTATTATGTATAACCTTCGACCTGTATAGGTTTCTACGTGACACGTCCACCATATGATATAGGTGCAAAAATGGATCCGTTATGTTTATTACGGTTAGGATATCTGCATCAATTTACCTCAATGCCAAAGCTTTCCTTTCCTTAACCTTTGGTAAATACTATTTGATATGGTTGCCGAGGAATATTTTATTGGAAAACAGCTGAACGGTGCTGCGGCACCTTATTACACTGAGGGAAGTTTCATGATCTGAGGGTTTTTGGTAATTTATCAATTCTTTAAGAAATTACTATTGTATGCGCAAAGGAGTTACCACATCTTTTTTCCAGAAAAATTGCCATTCGTTTAACCCTTTATAAGAGTCTTCGTGTTTTAACCATAAATAATTCTGTGAAAAACAAAGTTTAAATTTATCCATCCAAAATTTTCAGCAAATTTATACAAAGCATTGCTGGAAACCACCAACCTCAGACAACGAGGACACAAATGAATGGACCAAACCAGAAGATTAGTTGTCTCCCTGGCTATCTGGTGCGAAATTGGAAGTTTTGTGGTTCAATACCTTGTCCATTTGATTTCCGATATAATTTTTTTTGCGTACATAAAACACACGCCCAGCAACCCTTCCTCTGACTTAATCCCCCAGATCTGCACCAACTCTTGGCAGGTTCCTCCCGGAGCGAACCGACCAAAGCCGCCGAGGATCAGCACGGAAGAGGGAGGCCACTAACCCCTTCTCCCCCCCGAAAGACCTCCATCAGATCGCCTTTTCAAGAAGACACGCAGGAACACACGGCATACGAGAACCCGGGGAAGGCGAAAGAAATCAGAGCGACACAGGGGAGATAAATCGGAGCGGTTGTTGCTGTGTCCGGAAATAAGATGAAGCGACCGGGCGTGATGGTCGGCTTGCGAGTGGTCGTCCCGTGAGCTACCATGTAAGTCCACGCTCTCGCTACACGTAATTGGGCCTTTTAAAGTGGCGGGCACTATTAGACAAATAGGCGAATGTCCTTTGAGAGGAGAGGTTCCTGTAAATTCAGAGCGTCATCTCGGGAGTTACGTACGTGATCGTTGTGTTGTGAGTCGACGCTTCGTATCTTGTATGCTGCGCTCGGTTATGCCCGGACATGCAGGTGCGGGTGCATGATTGGTACAGGAAGGTAAACATGCGTGGAGGTCGGAGAAATGTTACTCTAGGCTTTCTACTTTATCAGGTGTTCTTCCCGCAGTGATAAATTCATCCAATATTTTCAATATCTCATTTGATCAGTGTAGATTGTCATGCCATGTTAAATATTGAAGCAAACACTCGAAATTTTCTGCGATTATAAAATGTATTACGACCTAGGTTTCAATTTGATTTCATCATCTTCAAGGTGATGTCGTAACTCGCGGGTGACTCCGTAAATATATCACCGTGGCTAGTCCCCTTATTCTTAAATTCTTAGTGATGTCGTAAGATTGAAACATAGGTCGTAATAAACGTTATTGTTGCGGAAAATTGCAAGTATTTATTACAATATGGATTAATTTCACTCCATCACGATTGAATCTTCGGATTTTTTATGTATTAAATAAATAGCCACAAGTGGTCTTCAGTGGGAAAGTTTTTATTTTTTGACACCTCATTACATACGCATATATCGGTACTTCGATCTCAGGAGAGAAATTGGTAAATTTGATTGGGAATCATTTCTTATATTGTAGTCGCTTTTTTAAACGTTTTTACAATACTAATCGGGATATTAGATCGCTCGTTTTCATTTTGCATGCTTGGTATCACGCAAAGATGTTTTTGAAAATATTGCATTTCAAATTTCTATTAATCATTTTGATGCTGGAAAAACTGATATTACTGGAATAACAGTACGATTTTTCAGGGAATATTATTTTTATTTTGAATTAGTTTACCTAGTATATAAGGAAATCGCCCTAAAATTAGACGCACTTAATATTCTTGTTTAATAATCAGGTTAAACATTTTTATCATAATTATATTAACCTTTACAAATAATAGTCCATTTCAAGAATTGTAGAAGCTGTGTGCTAAGGGTTGCAAAGTCGGAATAGCACTGAAATACGCCTGTATTTGCCTGCGAATTACTCTCTTGAATTCCAATTGAATATGAACACTGCATTCCAGCGATTACATGGTTTGCGAACCAGTGTGTTGTGACCAAATTTATTAATCGACGCTAAGAGTAGAATTTTACAACTTTTAATTACAAATCGGCATTTAGCAAAGCACCGGTATTTATGCAAATTTTTTCATTATATTTCCATACCTAGCAAAGGTTACAGACACATAAGGATATCCTTTGATGGATAAAGAAACAAAGAATTAATGCTTGCGCTCTGTGTTACGCATGCATGTGTTTTGATCATGAGCGTACCCAGAGGGAGTGAGGAGGGGGCAGCTGACCCCCCCTAGAAGCAAAAATCGCAACATTCTTCAAGGAAAATTAGGACTGGATTGAAACGAAAGTTTTGAACTTTGAACTTGAAATTCTCTTTGAACCAACCGACAATGATATTAGCATAAAACATAGAACTAATTAAAAATATTTTTGTCAAAAAAATTATTTTAAAACTAGCAATGTGCTGTTATAATTTTCTTAAAACGTTGGTTTCATTCACCTTTTTCGTGCTAAAATGCTACAGTTTGAACGACCATGGATTGCCCACCCCCCCTAGTTTTGATCCTGGCTACGCCCTTGAGTCCGATCGCAAGTGAATTCCTCGCCGCACTTATTCGCATTCGGGTTGCCTAAATAAATCTTTAAATTGGACTGACATGCTGGAGCCAATTAATTGTCAGGTCCCAGTCTCCAGTTTTTCTTCCGCTTGCTAATTACCTCCTCTCCCATTCTAGCTTTCTCCCGCCTCCTCTCCTCCTCCAGGGTTATTTGTCTTCTACCACTTATTACCTTTTTCCACCCATCGCATTTAGTTCGTCTTTTATTTTTTCAATCCCCGTGGACCGCTCGTCCGACCCTTTTGTACACTTCCCTCCATTGTCTGCCGGACGCTCGATTTTTATCCGCTTCTCTTCTTTTTTTTAATCCTATTTTTTCCCTCAACTTTTATTCTCTTATACCCTCTCCCTTCCCTTTTTCTCCGATGTAATTAAGGCAATTAAGCCGTCCTTTGGCCGTTCGGCTTTCTTTTGCCTTTCCTCCCTCCCCCCTCTCTTCTGTCTCTCTTGTTTTCCTCCGAGTCAATTTGGGTGTTCCCGCCCTCCTTCACTTTTTTTAAACTCTTTTTCCATTTTACGTTCGCCACTCTCGGACTGTGCCCAGGTCGCTGGTCCAGCTCATGCTGGGATGCTTGCTTCCGCCTGCACGACTCCATTCTTCCACCGAGGCTACGTGTTTACAAGGTTATATGATTTATGAGTCACCGAATTTATCCGAAATTACGTTTTTTATGTATTAATTAAATCCATCTATCCGTCTACGTCACCATTTTCGTTGTATATAGGTTAAATCTCTGCACATGCGTATGATAATACCCAATAATCCTAGGATGATTCTATATTTTGTCATTATCTCGCATAAACCACAAGTCTGGGTGTTTTTTTCATGAACGACGGAAAATATGTTTTTATAAAGATGATGCCGCCTCCTTAGAAAAATATAAGTCAATAAATTCATCTCACATGATAAAAACGACGTAAAATATAGAAACGGCTCGTAATAATTGGTATCAAATAACGCATTATTTCGCCAATTTTGGTTCTTAGGGATTTTGAATACCTATAATCTCTGAGTGACTGATTCAGTTATGGGGGATTAAATAAAGCAATTATGCACTATTCTGTAAACGACTCGGACTTTTAATCCATATCTTGTCTCTGAGTTGAGCCATAGAGTAAATATACATACTCTATGGTTAAGTTCATGAAGATCGTAATTAATCGTGAAGACTGTGATCGGAATTTTTTGAAGTTTTTTTTCTGAATAGAATACCCGTCTGTAACGATGAATTACTAGTAGATATTTACTAGTATCAGAAATACTTTACTATTTGGCTGCAATTTTTTTTATAGTTTTCGTTGCTTTTCTTTCGAATTCCAGCATCCTCATCCCAGCAGCACGTTGACATAGCTCCTAGGTCATAACCAATTTCACACTAAGAATGTCAACCATCGAGGAATCAATTGTCCGTTACCATGATAGCATCCAAATAATTGGCATCCAAGGGAATCTTTGACCAATCTGGCATTCTTTTGGTTGCCTATTTCCCACGGAATTGGCTCATAAAACTCGCCATGTGACTGGAAAGTATTTTTTATCATCCGAGTTCACTTTTGTAAAGATAATGAGAAAAAAAGTGTCTCGCTATTGGTTGAACGATTCAGGCGCATAAATGTGACTTCACTTTAGGCGTGGCTTGGCCCCTTCGTTTGAATTTCGTTAAGGAAGTGACGCACTGTCGTGACACGTGAAGCAAAGCGAGATCGCGTGTAAACGTTTTTAATCCGAGCGGTTCGGAATCTTTAAAGGATTTGAACTGTGTCGGTCGGATGGCCCTTTTTCACGGCTTGGTTGGTCGAGGGGAGTGTCCAACGGAGCGTCCACTGGCGTCTGGTGTTCTCACGCGCGGAGGTGGACTGCGACGAATGTACTGCGGCCATAGAAGAGGACAGGCGATTCTGGTTGAAGATAGGCTTCGAATTTCCGACGCTGGGTACAACTAAAATTTATAAAAAGGAGTGAGAAGACGAGAGGTGACAGCGATTTTCTTTCTAAACAGCGGTAGGCAGAGAAATTTATTTAAAAAAAATAATGATTAAATAATTCCCGAAGTATAGGTCATATAATGCAAAAATTTGTTTGCCAAAATCTTTTCGATTTATTTTGAAACCTTCCTCAGCGCTATGAACGAAAAAAATGAGAATACAATAAAATACAATAATATACAATATTGATTCATAAATAAAGGTTACAAAGCATTTTTTTTACAATAATATAATAAAAAATATACAAAAACTTGGTGGCCAATAAATGAGTCTCTGTTCTGTGCAGACATCGAGTGGAAAATCAAATGCGCTTTTCAATACTTTGCTTATCCCTTTTCTTTTTTTACCTTATTTTTGTTCCTAACTCTGTTTAGAAAAGGAAATCACTTTCACCCCTTGGCTTCTCTCCCCCTCAGATATGGAGAGCTATTTCAGGCCCAATCTGGTGGGATTTACACATACTAGTAAGTTCAAAGTTACGGAAATTTTCCACAAATAACTAAACTTCAGAGTATGATCTGGAGTGTACCACTTTACGGTGCGGAATCGTGGACGCTTAGGAAGGAGGACGTGAGAAGACTGGAGGCATTCGAGATGCGGGTGTGGCGAAGAATGGAGAAGGTTAAGTGGACGGAGAGAAGGAGGAATGACAAACCTCCGGCTATCATTGATTAAAAGTCTTTGCTGAGTGATTTTATGAACTCTTAATTCCGAATATTTTTGGCCAAAAGATTGGGATCGCGCTGATGATGTACGAAAAATGATGTACGGGATGGCGCTAGCCATCAGACCAACCCCATCACATATTTCTGAATTATCCTGGTATTTTTAACAGCACGTTTTGCATGTTCTTGCTTCATAGTCAGATTTCCTTCATTGCAAGTTTTGCAAATGTGAAAGTATTTTACAGAAAGTAATTAGTTTGTATGCGTTACATTTTCATTTCCGTGTGGTGTGCATCAGCTTCTTGCAGGCTGCTTGCTGATGATTGATCACTCCCTGACAAACACCCTAGAGGTGATTCGCAGTGTAATAATTAGATGTAGACTTCGTACAAGATTTCCGCTCATCTCAATAGAAAGAGCTCTTACCTTGAGTGTCCTAGGCTACGCTAAACCTGAAGCTTCGACGTTAGATTGGTGGTTGTGTTTTCATTTTATTGTACTTGCATACAATGCTTGTTTCTTCCCCCTTCTTGGATTGTTTTATGGGTTGGGGATGCTGGGCGGGTCAACCTGTGGAGCATCCAGCGTATGACGGGGACAAGTGGTTGGGTCAGTTTGACGCGTGGGGTCAAGGGGCGGGGCGGGCAGTGGGGAGGAATGAGCGCGTGCCCTCCCGCGAAATGGATGGACGATGAGTCGGAGACAATGACGATTGTGTGGGCATAGTGGACGGATCGCGGAGTGAAAAATGAAATCGAGAAGGGAAAGCTTAGTATTGTGGAAAGTCCGCGCACGCTTCGCGCATCCATTGTGTGCGTGGGCTGATACCATGACAGCGGTCATTAATTCGTAATTATGGGCGCGGAAGTGAAACTAGGATGTTATTTTCGTGGAAACGAAAGGAATATGGATGACGAAGTGCGACCACATGTGTTCCTGGCGAAAATAATTTTAGAGCTGTGTGATTCCCTGCATTATTTTGGTACACATTCGTGAAGTGAAATTTAGATCAATAGATTTTAGAGCTGTGGTATTTTGGTATACATTCATTCTGAAATTCTAATGAAGTATCATACGAAACACTTACTCGTAAGAGATGACTCGATATCACGGATTTATATTAATGGTTATTTTTTTCAACGCCTAAATGGAGATTTATGTATTGCAGATGAAACAAAATTTCAGTTAGTCAGTTAGACATAAGAAGAAAGTTTTTAAGAGTATCTGGCGTTGGTATGAGCGTAACACTGATGAAAAGCGCCAAAGGAACCGCATCTTAGCGTCCCTACTGATCAAAGGAGTGCTTTGAGTGAAGTATACTGCACCCTCCATACTGCACCGTACTAGGGATGAAAATCTCCTTAGGGGAGAGGTGGTATTGAAAACGGATACGGCCGAAATATATTAGTAGGTGGGGAAAGGAGCGGTGATTTATTGAAATATTATAATTAAAATTGCAACCCTATGATTGGTTTACTCAAGACCTCTATTTTTCTCAATCCAAGACCAACTGGATACTGGATAAACTGATATATTACTTTACGTGAGACATTAAGTTAAGTATCCTGAAATTGTACTTAAGAATTATAAGAAAACCTTGCTAGCAAGGGATGATTCGATAGCATGGAATTATAACAACGATCATTATTTTCAACGTCTAAGTGAAAAGTTTATTTAGCCGTACGGGTGAAATTAAATGCCTGAAACATTTTTCTTATACGTTTCGTAACGCATTAGAAATCATGATATCCTTAAAATTTTCATGTTTAATTTGTAAACATAATTAATTCAAACATTCAAGAACTGAATTTACGCAATGCTTTAAGAAAAAATGACGTGCGACCTAAGAATTGAGTATAAAAACTTTAGTTTCGCCTGTATATACCTCGTCATAATGAAAAATATCTCGATACAGGTTGATAGGAAAAATATTATGCACAGCAAATTCTAATTCTAAAATTTCTCAAGCATTCGTACTAGTTAGAGGTTTGAAATAAAACACGTATGCCTCAAGTAGTTTCATCACCTCGATATGTGATCGAGTTGAACAGAGCTACACGATTGTTCTTGTATTTCTTAACGCGAGGGAGTTCCCCTATCTTTTGCTACGGTTGTCATTGCTGCGGTTGAATTCACTGCTATGCATTTATCTCTCTTGAGTGCTTTTTATTGTCTCCTTCGGAGTTATTCCGAAAGATTTTCCTGTTTGTCAAAGCCTATCGGTCCATCTTATCTCTTCTAGCGATCAAATGTATAGATGTTATCTACGTATCATTTTTTTCTGTCACGATGAAGCTGTCCATTTCCCGAATACCTAATAAGGTGGCTTGCTGGTATAAGGGTGGAGGGGAAAGCAGTTTGAAAATTGAGATATTCCAAAGAGAATGCAAATCAGTTTTTTCGAGGTGATATTTTAGTTTTGAAAAATGTCTATATTATGTGGATAATACTCTTCCTCAAGTTCATTGAAGAGGCTTTATTGCATATCTTTTTGCTTACGGTGGACTTTCGTGGAACTGTAGTTCTACAAATAAACTTCGAAAGGGAAATATTTTATCTTATCTAAAATATTAGAGATAAAATTTATACATTACTTATTTTAATTCTAGTAATGGATAATCCGTCATGTGATAATTTATGCCATTTTCACCACGCAGTATTAACATAAATATGCATTTTTCTGTCGATTTTATCTGCCCAATACTTCACCGATTTCAATGTTATTCTGACCCGTTAAAACGCAGCACTTAATTCTCTAATTAGTAAAAATAAACCATGAAATGGATGAAAGTTTCATTTAATTGATTTCTCTTTGAATACTTGCTGATTAAAACGCTACGGTTTCAGTCACAGCCATTTTTTTACCTTGAAAATGGCTGTCACTAATTGAAGCGATGGTTTCCTAATCAATAAATATTCAGGTGGAAGTTTAGAATGTTTAACTTAATTTGTATCGTTATTGCAGTATAGAATTCCATTATTAAGGCCTAAAGGCTTAAGATTTAAATAAAAAATTAGCAATATACCTATCGCTATAGAGATTTGTCAGTTTTGAATTATTGGAAAAATTTGCGTAAACTTTTAAGAACTCGTGGTGCCGTTGTCATTTGTTTAAGTGATGCTTGCGCTTTGTACCCGTGTTTTTTTTTGTTGAAACTGTAAATAATGAAGAAGACATCTTGGAATGAAAAATAAATGGATACAAAATGAAATAAAAAGGAAACTCATCCACGTAAAAGTCGCCGACGTGGCTAAGAAACCTCTCAACACAATCTCAAAACAGAGTGTGCGGCTGCAAGCAGTTAATAAACTTCGCTCGGATTTACGCGCGCGTCGGAAAAATTAAGACAGCTGGCGTTTATCGCTACCCATTTTCAAGGCAACACATAAACAAATGACTACGGCACTGCGCGTTCCTAAAATTTCACGATAATTTTCCCATTAGTTCAAAATCATGCAAACCCCAAGGTAACTTTCGCGTAACTTCACCCGAGGGAATTTTTTACCTTGCCTGAAAAGTGTTAAATCATGCATAGCTAGCGGTTAGTAATTCATTTTAATTATTGTTGGTGTCCCCTCCATGCTATTTTTTTCCTTTAACGCCCCAAACCTGTTGAGCTTTTTTATGTCATCAAGTGCACAGTTTCCTAATTTAAACGCATTACCAATTTTTTTTTCCTCCATGTATCGTCCTTTGCTCTTTTGCCACGTTTTCGTTAGATCTTCAGAGCAGTGGGCGGGGTGCACGCGTCCAGTGCAGGCCGTGTGCCATCCGCTGTTCAACTGTTCCTCCCACCCACCCGTTAAGTTCCCTTTGGTTCTATCGCCGCCCATTTCTCTCCCTTCCCAATCTGCACTTGTCATCGCCAATTCCCTTCACAGCCCAAGCGGAACGGACAAAGCACGGCAAAAGGGCGAAATATGGTAAGAAACGAGAATCGGAACGCGGCCGACACGGAACATTAATGGAATATCAAGGATGTGGCAGCAGTGAAAAGGATTAATTGGGAAGCGATCATGCGGAATTGCAATGATCTGCCGAGGTAAACGGGAATGATAAATCGTCTTTAAAGATTAAAATTCAGCGATTGTAACGAAGGGAAGTGAATAATGACGACTGAGGCTTAGGGCTAGTGGTGCTCTAATTCTCTCACATTTGAAATAATTTCCTCGATTTTAGACCTTTTAATTTCCAAAATGCGCCATCTGTTACTGTGGAAGGTGATTAAAAAAATGCTATTTATTTATAAATTTCAGTGTTTGTTACACATGCTCGAGTATAATTTCAACCGTTTTGAGATACAAACAACCATAAAAGATTTGTAACGGTAATTACGGCGTATTTGTTGTTGCCCTCTGTGTATCGGAGAGATTGCGAAGTGCAGGATCCTCTAACTTCTTCATAATATTGGAATGTGCTGTTGTGGAAAATATAGTTTATAACAAACTGTCCTGTGAAAGTATAACGTTAACTCATAACTGATTCTATAATCATCCAAAATCATAATTATTTCATCCGAATCTCAAATGAAAAACCTGAAAGTGCAACAATGCATGTTATTAGATGCTCCAGATTTTTTCGGAAGATTTCTCTCGTGTTTTTTGTGGGTGGACATTGCATGCCAACACATAAGCATTTTTCTAGAGCATTGGAATAATTAGTAATAATCACATTGAAAAAGGTATCCTGTGACAAGCAAAGCATGAAATTCTTCTCCTTGCAAATTGAACATTTTTTACACAATTGATATTAGTTTTGGCTACTTAAGCGACTCAAAATCAGTTTCTTCCACTCTCGTAAGCAATAGTTTAATCAACATAGAGATGTATTTGCTATGATAATTTATTCGCACATTATATATGAATTTTTTATATTATTATGAAAAAGTAGATAATTTTCATGTGAAATTATTGTATATATTTTCGGAATATAATATGATAGGTCTACGATTTCACCAAGCTATTCTATGGCGTCCTTATCAGATTGGCGCCTCGCATGTGTCGCTTGGGTTAGTAACCGGGCATGCCCGAAGGGTAGATTTCAACAGAGGGTAGCGTAATAGGGGGAGGAAAACGTGTGGGCCAATGTAGGGACGCTAATACGCTTCGGAAGCACACCTTAACAGCCGAATCTTGGATATAACGGGAGGCTACCGAGATGAAGCGAGGGTCGGATGAGATTGCTTGTGCGAAAAGCGGCGAAGGATGTAGCAAATTGCCGTGAGGAAGAGAGGAGGCCGGAAAAATAAAAGGCGATAATTTTTGAAGAAAAAACCCGGTAAGGTGAGAACAAAAGATGCGACCTATTGGAAAAATTCCCGAAGACAAGGGAGAGAAAAAAAAAGGAATAAGACTGCACGTGGACGGGGCCCGGTTCGAGTTTCCCGTTAGCGGGATACTACGAATCGCGTTCAACACAGAGGGTGGAAAAGAGACCGCAAAGGACTGCCTTGGATGCGTTATGGCACTAGAACGCTATTCCTCAAGTCGTGCCTCGCCCTGACGGCTACTGTCCCCAACTGTCCAACTCCTCATCCAGTGATGGAAAAATCGAAAATAGAGTTTTGAACGCCAAATATCGAAGAAATCGAGATAATCGAGTATCGATCCAAACTCGATCTTTCAACTTCGATTCTGACAATTTCGTTTGATCACAGCAGGGTCACTACCGTCCTATGATGACGTAATTTGTCACGTGTGAAAGACTTTTCTCAAAGGTCGACAAAAGTGAAAAGCACGCCCTCGATCACTCAGAAAACATCACAATCAGTTGATGTTTCGTAAAAAATGTCGTGAAGCCGAATGGCTCCTAGCGGTAATCCCAAAACTATAATGTGCGGGCATTAGGAAATTTTTTACTACTGATTATTCAAGCATGTATTTTCTGAAGATTTTTTCCACATCGCAAATGTGTATTTTGAGTATTTTGCTAATGCATAATAAACATGTTATTGTGCAAACTGTCTTAAAAAAGAACCGGCGATTTTTTCGACTAATGAATCTTTTGGTTCAAGTTTCGATTTTCGTTGAAAAGTCGAGATTTTCATTTCGATTAAAAATCGATTTTTACCGACATTTTTCAATTCCATGAAATTTTCATGTATATTTAGTTTTCATGCTAAGATGTTATATTTATGATTCACGGTTTCGACTAAAAGAAACTCGCGTGTAAGGCGCATCACTTTACCAAAGGAATAAGGTGCTACGCGTTTGATTATTTTATGGATGTGTAATAAACATGATTTTGTACAAACTGTATTTAAATAAAAGAACCGTCGAGTTTTTCGATTAATTGATCTTTTGGTTCGAATTTCGATTTGTGTTGAAAAGTCGAGATTTTCATTTCGATTAAAAATCGATTGCTCGATATATCGAATTTGACCGACATTTTTCCATCACTACCTCGGATGCGTTATGGCACGAGAGGGCTTTTCCTCGACGAGTCGTGCCTCGCCCTGACGGCTACACCCCAACTGGCCAACCCCATCTCATCTCAGCTCGAAGCCCCGCGGCCCGTTGCAACGGATGGAAGGGGTTGAATCGTATCGCACCCGTGGATCTTTATTCCGTGGCGGTCCAACGTGTTCCAGGTTGGCTTTTGTGTGTGAAAAAATGGCCTCGATGATATTTCCACCACCGCCTTTTGTATCACCTCTTTCATTTTTTGTTTAATGGTGCGCCTCTTAAGAATGGGATTCCCTCCCATGGGAACCCACCTGATCGGTGCGGGGGTGCCGCGTTCGCGCCTATCCCCAAGAACGTGAGCGGAGCCGACGACTTGTAAATAGGTTCACTCCCCTTCATCTCGCCGACTTATTGTTCTTATCTCTCCGCTATCATCTAAGCCATTTCCCGATCGGGATGGAACTTGCGGCTTTGTAGCGGAGCGTCGATGTGGTGGAGGGAAGGGAGTTCTTCGTGATCGCGGCATTAACTCCCGCCAATAGGGTGTCTAACATCGTCCTTACCACCCTGGATCTTCCGTGTCTTACCGCTGCATAAAACGGTTCTCTCACGGATGGAGATCGAATCAATCAGTCGTCCTCACGGTACCCTAAATGCAATCAAGTGCTTTTGTCCCGTTTCTGTGTTTTTTTTTAATGAGCCAGGGCACAATCGCCTCGTGAAACGGTTGGAGGCTTTCACGGAGTGCTAAAATAGTTGCAGAAGGTTTGTTGAGATGTTCCCCACGTCATATTTAGTCGCCTCACAATTTAGCCGGAGTTCAGTAGGCTGTGACATTAACTTGTGATAAGGACGAGACACTGGTGAAAAATGGGAGATACTATTTTCAGAAATATTTCCTCGAAAAGTGGCCTCTCAAGCAGTGGAAGATACAGGAAAAAATCAAGGAGGGGGGGGGGGCGCAAAAGGTATATTGAGATACCTTTGCTTTTATCGTAATAAAAAAAGAATCAACTCATATATAAAGTTTAAGAAAGTTTTGTTTAAACTGATTGTACACATATTCATACAAAACAATGCCATCTTATGCTATAAAAAAGTTACAATTGTGGTTTTGCAATGTTCAACAATGCGGGCGGCCCATCAAGGGGTGGGGTGCGCGCCCATATATGTATCCGCCACTGCTCTCAAGTGGTTTCCGAACTAAACAGTGATCCGAGGTTCAAACATTTTTCAGGGGGAGCAATGATTCCTGCAGAACTTGTCTTCTATTCTGTTTTTTTTTTTTTTAAGCGGTGGCCAGCTCAATGCATGGATGAAATTGGCAAATCTTGCTCATACTGTTATTTTATCCTCTAAAGACTAGCGTAAATTCGCTTTGCGTAAATCTGAGCATCGAAAGAGCCGGGGAAAAAAACGCTCTCGTTTCGAAAGAGCATCTCCGAAGTCAAACGTAATGCTCAGCATGTTGAACTGCTAGTGCAATCTTCTCACCTGCAAAATTTTCTTTTGAAAAAATAAAATCGGATCCCAGTATCCCATTCCAGGTCTCCGCGATGTCTTTGGGAATGTTTTTTTTCCTATGAATTTCCGTATTTTTTTTACATTTGCACGTTCTACATCAAATGCTCATCGCAGGTATGCGATTGCTATTGGGAAAAATTGTCTTTCCAAAGTTGGCGTATTTACTCTGTGATTAAGTAATAGGGCCTCAAATCTGCATGTTTTGAAGATTTTTAGTTTAGAAGTTTCAGAAGAACCACATCAATTTGTTTTTTTCGCCATTTTCCCCCTTTTTCAGTGGAATTTTACTTTAAGGGAATATTTCGATCTATCTACTTTCTGAATAACCTAAGTTTATTCTTCTATTAGTCCCTGTCATTAATTTTTTCTCGACCATCCCCGTTCCCCAGCAGCAAATAATTTCGTATTATTTTGTATTTACCCTGGGAAAATACTTCGACCCTGTTCTGCTAATTTTCCGTAATATCAACAGAAGGTATTCAGAGTTGGGAGTTTCACCTGAAGTTGCTTGAATTACATTTTAAATTCAAGATCGGATGCGGTCGTTATCCTTTCATCGCAACTGACAAGAGACACTCAAATTAGCTCTCATTCTAGAGCACCTTTTATGTATTTCCCCTCTCCTCCCTCGGAATCACTTGCAACCAACGGAAATTATTCGTCGTTACCCCGGTAGAAATTTAGCCAACCCCCATCCGCGCGTACCTGAAATACGCTAAGTGGCGCTGGATCGAAATTTTACCCGAGGCTAGCTAAGTGCCCAGGTTGAAAACTCCCATCATAACGGCTCTTCAAACAGAAAATTCTTCACAATCATGCTTTCATATCGCGAAAAGAAAGACCAAATGACGGGGTCGGTCAATGCAGCATGAGTCCAAGTGCCTGGAAATCAATATCCCGAGTGAGTGATGAATCTCGAAATTCTCTCCGGCCGCCAATCACCCTCAAAAGACTCCCCTTCTTGAATTTCACATCCTAATACCCGTTGTTTTTCTTTGCTGGAAGGGAAAATGCCGAAGTCAGATTTTCATGTGAGTGGTTAGGTTCTTGACAAACGCATCGCCGGAGCTGCTCTTGCCGCGGCTTTGCGTGGATACTTTTTTTTTTGCAACTTTCCCAGTCATTTCAGTACACAATCTCAACGAATCTTTTTGAAAGACAACCCCCCGCTGGCTCTGGTATCGGAGAAAACAGCTGGAGAACCCGCGTCCGGACTATGTGGATTGAATTACCTTCCATTAGCAATGGGGTGCATTTGTTATCGTGTTTGGAGCATTCGCAATATATATATATATGTACAGTGAAGAGTTGCGCGAGGTCACTGGCTCTCGCGTTTGGGAACGATTGAGAACACTTTCTCGAAAAATTGGACGCTGAGTACCCACATAATTTAAGAAAATTGCTCGCTATCAATAGCGTCCGCAATTGTTACTTTTAGTAAACCACATGATAGGCATCCTTTTATTAGTTTACTCCGGAGGTAGACTTCATGGGAGTTCAGCAGGAAAAAAATATTTTGTATTGAATTAGTTTTCTGTGTTATTGTTAGTATTATTTTAATTTCTTCATTCGCAGTATAACTTTAGCTTTTGGTCTCTTGGTGCTTGAATATAGTATAATGTTTAAGTAAAGGCGCAATACAGTATGTTGATAAAAATTCAAAACTTACAAGCACGTTAAAACGAAGTCCAGACTTGTGCGTGACTGATAAATACTTCTATGCTGCACTATGTTGCGATAGCCGCCCATTTTAGCCATTTTTACTTTGCCGGATTTTTTTGACGTATATACGAGTTTTTGGAATCTATTTACGATAAATCCGATGTTTAATCAATGCTTACACTTTTAAGTTTGGCGGGGCTTAGGGACGAATGACGTTATATCCATTACACCGTTGCCCTCGTACTTTTTCCATTATATGTTCGTATCCCTTTCTTTCCGTACCTCTGAATTTATTTGCATGTTTGCGCTTAAGGCGCCATGAGAATGAATGAAGTAAAATAAATATATATATTTATTTATTAGTTTACTCCGGACATACGTGCAAATATGCAAATACATTCAGAGGAAAGGGAAGAAATGGATAGGAACATATAATAGAAAAAGTACGAGGACAACGATGCTGTGGTAGATGGAAAAAGCCAGAAATCAGAGGGTAAACATGCGGCCTGACTGGGATTCGAGGTTTTAGGTGTATATATAGATCGTTTTACTGGTTCTGGAAGACCGCGCGTCAAGTTCCCATTCGGAATGTGTCGCATCGCTGTCATTCAATTCCAATCCCTTTCCCTTTGATCGCGACCGAATCTCTTTTCCGTTGCTCCGTTGGCAGCCGTTGATTTTAATTAGCGACGCACTCCGCTTCGTCATTATTTATTTTTTGCCGCGCAGTCACTCACCCAAGATCCGCGCGGAGGCGCTGCACTTGTGGGTGGACGAGACTTGGCATTCCCCAATGTCCTGACCCGGACGTAATTGCGTCCCGCTTGCGACCCCAAAGCTCTTTAACCAGGTCTTCATCGCCGGATGCGAGCATGGCATTAAACGGGGAGGAGGGATGAATATATACATGGAGGGGATTGGAGCCGTGTCCCAATTCAAGTATATTACCTCGCCGCACACTTTATTATATCTGCGATGAGCAGTTGAGAGAGGACCGAGGTTTGAGTGCTATTGCCTCTGCATCCGAAATGATTTTTCAATTCGGAGGATGTTTGGTTGAAGAGAAAAAATTTTAATAGCCCTCTTAATGCCACTGAAATTTGGTGGTACTAGCGAAAAGGGCCTAATTCATTTTAAGAATTTTGTTGCACCTTATGAATAAACACGATTTTAATTTACGGCATTATATATCAATGCGATGTTTTTTTAATATAAATGAGTTATTTGTTGGTCATAATATTCTTACATTGGATGAGGGATAAAACAAAATTTATTAAATTTATTAAAATGTATTTATTTGTTACGAGATTACGTCTACGTTCTACGCTCGGGCCCATATATCGGCTCGTGGCACGAAGAGAACATTTTTGATAAGTGATGATTGGAGAACACTTTCAAATCCGAACCGATTTTTGGCTACTCTACTTCAATGAGCGTATGCATCTTTCGAAATTAGTGCAGTTCCTCTCTTTTATTGAGAAGCTATTGTTCTAGTGGGTTCTTGTGTTATGGCTTCCTGTAAGGTAGTGGATTTGAATCGAGTTGAAATTCATTTGGAGTCTTATAGGAAATTGAAAAACTTTATTGTAAATTTCTTTGTTTCTCTATCCATCGAATGGGACCTAAAACCTTCTCAGGTCAATCCTAATTTCATAACATATATATTTAAGTCAAACCAATCGAATATTCAAGCGAATCATAGTTGATAAAAGCTGTTTTGTATGCTTTAGCATTGGGATAGCTTTTGTTCTACTTTACTTTCACTGCAATTATCTCGTAGTGACCTATGGTTTGAGTTGGGTGGACGTTGGATGTCATCTATTAAAATTTCCAACTAATTTCGGTTATCAAATGAAGTGTTAAAGGCTTGATGCTTGGCTTGGCCCCAATCTCAGTTCATCTACTGCCAGTATACAGCTATTACTCGTGGAAAATTATTAGAGTAATGGCAATAATTAGAGCTTTGAAATTAGGCTTGTCCTATTATCATCAATAGAGTCAAAATTTTCAGTTAGCAAAAGGATTCATCCTAAGCAGGAACATGGTACTAATCATTATTGATGTGGAATTTAAAGGGAAAATCATTCATCAAACCAATGGAAATACAAGGAACGTTGATGTGTAGAATCAGGAAAATATTACATTTATGAAAGGGGAATCACATAAAAAATCTTCTATTTTAAAATAGGAATCATGGGATAAGTCTTTATAGTGGGAAGAATTTTCCCATAGTCCCACCGGAAAGATTTTTCTTTTAACTATAGGAATAAAATTATTTGTGCAAGATATATTTCGATAAAAAGACAAATACTCTCCCGCTTACGCATTTTTAAGGATTTGCAATGGTCATATTTTAGAGAACTTAGGAGGGAGGTAAGTATCGAGAAAGGTAAAGTGGAATGAAATTTGAGAAAGGAAGAGCGTTGGATGAAAGGATTCGGCGGAGTGAGAATAGTGGAGACTCTTAATCCCCTAATGAATATCCTTCAGAGCCTTGACGAACGTCCCCTCATCTCAAAACGTGGAGGGAGTCATTTGTTCTCGGGGGAATAATTAAAATCACGCTCCGAGGTTAGCGTGTGCATGAGAAGGGAGTTCAGTAGCCGGCGACCGTAGGGTGGGAAAGGTGGTGTCTCCTCATTTAGGTCTTCCTTTTTTCTTTTTCCCCACACGATTTGCCGCGGACATCGCCGGTAGGGAAAGGTACGAGCGATTGCCGTGAATCAAGAAACCTTCCCCTCACCCCTCCCATTCACCACCCGCACATTCAAGTGGGTAGCTTCTCTCCTCTCGGTATCAAGGTATCGTTTTGCGATTCAAGTCCAGTCCCCTGACCCGTTCCCTCATTCTCTTCCCCCATTCCCAATCCAACCATCCCCGCGTGAAACCAAAGTCGAAAGCACTTGTTTCTCGAGAAGGAACCAGGAAGTGAGGAGGAGAGAGAACTAAGATCGCTCTTTTGTCCGAGAGAACACAATATTTTCCTCTTCCTTAAGCCACTTACGGGTCTTGCTCGTCGTGCAGGTGCTTCGCCTCATTTGTCTTCTTTCATGAAGTTTTTTTAGTTTTTTTTTTACGTTGCATTATTTATCATTATGCCCTCAATTTTTCCTCTCAGGACCTTTAGAAAGTTTCTTAAGTATCTTTTGTGAGGACATAACCTTACACGGATTACTCTCTTGACAAAGGAGGAAATCATTTTAAGAGAAAGAAAAATATATTGTTTTTGAAAGGAAGCAGGATTCATCTTTGAATATATTTGATTTTACCGTGAAATAATTGGGTGTTGTTATAGCTTTGTTGTTATTAGATTTATAAAATCAATGTTATTACAAAGTGATTATTTCGTAATTATGAACAAAAACTCGCTATATAGCTAACTATATGTATTGATATGGTATTTTCTAACTTTAATGAAACGACTTTATAAGTGCTTATGTATTCAAAAGGAGGAATAAAACAAAAGATCTTGGGGAATATGTACGGCTTCTCAATATAAATATCTCTTATTACCCTAGAATAGAAATACGAAGTACTTCCCATTGCATGCAAAAGTTAATCATTCTTGATTCACCATACTGGACGGTACCCACATTTTAGCTAGCTTGTTAGTAAAATTCTGAATTTCCTTGCATGAATTTTTTTTGCAAACCAACAAAAGCAATTGTCTTAAGAAATTAAAAGCATTTCTTAAAATGTACTTACAAGTGACAATAATGTTGAGTTCGCAGACGCCGTTATATCCGTTTGGAAAATTAAAAATGGAACATACCTGGAATAAAAAAAATTACCGCATTAATAATTTTTCATATGGTAAATTTTTTAAAGACACATTTTTCATAAAGAGGAAACATAACAAATGCATTCTTTGCATTAAAATACCTTCCTCAACATGTGACAAAAATAAATCCGCGATAAATTAGTTTCTTCGGTTAGAAAAAGCTCGATCCCTCTAATACAACCGAATATCCTATAACATTTTGCAATTTTTACCAGGAAATTTCTGGATGCACTCTTATGAGATACAATTTGGATGCACCCTTATGAGAAACAAGTATAATTTGCAGAGAATTTTGGATGCCCTCTTGAAGGGGCGTCTCTGAGATTGTATTTTGCATTGCATTATTTTTGCATTTTGTTTTCATTTTAAGGCATCCTCGCTCAGGTTCGGTGTATTTATGTTTTATTTTAGAAAGTTTTTATAAACTTGTTGCTCTGTTGTTTGTCATCTCGTCCGGTTCAACTCTTGCGACTCAATTTTAACCCACATTCCAAGTAGCAACCAAGATGTGACAACTCAATAATCTAACACTTTTATTTTGATGGGAACTGTATCTAGATTTTTATTCAGAATTTTAAATTCAGTATGGATATTAGTTCAAAAGATGGCCACCGAAATCCAATGCCGTCGCTGCGATTACTAAGAGGAAGGAAAAAGATGAAATATTACAGCAAAAAATTTATTTGTCAAAGTTTATTGAAAAATAATCGCAAGAATACAGTTCCTTTACAAAATATTATTTTTATATTGTATAATAATATTTCTTTACAGTGTAAGTGCTGCAATTTGCTTGTTTCTGATTGTTGTGAACACATATCTATTCATTGAAGCCTTGCGTATAATTCACATGCCTTTAATTAAATTTAGTGGGTGAATAGCCAAGGGGTACAGGTGATTTATTTTTTCTACAAAGAGGTAGGTACAGAAATTAGGTATAGAAAACAAACGAGATCAATTAGATTTTAAGTAGTGCATTTGATTTTCTACTCGATATCAGCAATGAGCATAGATACACTTGTATCCTTTGGCAACCAAGTTTTTTGTTTATTTTTTCTAACAAATAACTTTACCTAACTCTCTTGAGAAAAAAATCACTTGTACCCCTTGGCTTCGCACACTCTCAATTTAATTATAGGCAACAAATTATGAATAATGCCGTATAAGTCCGAGATGTTGAGTTAGATTTGAAGTTGGGAATCCACTTCCTGTCGCCCAGGTGGTCCACTATTTTCCCATGACGGAGTTCGTGCACGTACTCTCCCGAGTAAGGAGATTCACGCTTCATTTGCATGGTAATAGGAGTCCGAGGGACCCACGATAGGACCCCGGGACGGCGCGGTACGGCGCTTACCTCATCCTCTTCCTCCCCCTGAACTGCCTGTCTCTCCCGCAATCTCCCACCGTGCTTGCCCAAACCTAAATTTTCCTCATCCTCCCGCGCCATCCCATATGTAGTCCCGAGATTCGAAATGTAGATACGAAAGTAAACGATGCTCTACTTTTTTTCTCAAGCCTGGCAATTTTTTTCTCCGCTATCACGAATTATATCTCTTTAGGTATCTCGTGGGCATACACATCGCTGTCTTCTGTTTTTTTTTAACTCACCTCTTTCTCAACATGGACAGGATGGGGAGATATGGGCGACTGGTAATTTCTCCGATGCTACTTTATTGACGTGAAATCCTCCGGCCATTTTGTGCCGCTTACCATCTCCTTAAGATTTTTTTTTCAAAGTTCCTCCACGTTGCACAAAAAATATGCCTGATATGAAAATGTGCGCTAAAGTGGAAACTCCGATCTTGTCTTCAAAGGTCTTCGTAAAATTTTCCGGGAGAAATGTTTTATAGAATAATCATAGAAAATAGTGATATAGATAAAAAATGACCGTAACTAACAGTTTTTTTATGTTTTCTCATCCGCGAACATTTTTGCTATCAGTATCTAGGAATATCTCATCTTGCTCCGGCGGTAACTAGGCATGGCGTATTTTATAAAACATATAATGGGCCCATTATTGAAAATCATGTTAGAAAACTTTGCCGTGGGAAATGATGCATAGAAAGCCATAGAAAATAGGGATATAGATAAAAAATGACCATTACTCACAGTCGATTGTGTTCTCTTATCCGCGAGTATTTTTGCTATCACTCACTCTCTTGCAATATCTTATCTTGCTGCTGCGGTAACTTGGCCTGGCATATTTTCTATAACACACTCATTCCATTCGTGTAAATAGTAAATTGGTTAAATTTTTGCTCAGAGATTTTTGCATGCGGTTCTACAATAGTTATTATTCTTCCTTCTCTTTGAAGCCATTAATCTCCGACGGTGATTATTTTAGATTAAAAGTCCTTTTGCTCGGAAAGGGATACGTTTCTTTGCATTAATAACTCCTCACAATTGCGTAGTTCACAAGAGTTAACTAATCTTGGAGGAGTAAGGAAAGATAGAGTAAAAAAGAATGATGTAAATAATGCCAATTCTGGGAAACAGCATTTATTTGGTGACTTAAATGAGGTGAAGCATCATCAGATTTTATCAGACCAAAACTAAGAATTATATTTTCAAAATTATTTTTTCTTGTGAGTAAAAACATTGAATTAAGAGAATTTTGATGCATAATACATGAAATAAATACATTGCTAATAAAAATAAATTGATAATGGACTCAGTAATAAGGTTTAATTTAAATCAGAATTTGGAGCTTAAAATTATGCTTAAAGTTGTTTAACTGCAACTGAAGATGGCGCTATTGAACTGACTGAAATCTAATTTTTCAGTATTTAAGCATTGTATTGCCGAGATACACCTTGTAGAATCGGGGAAGAGAACTGAAAATAGTGTCCTTTTTGTTTGTAGATAGAAGGAGTACCTTAAATATTCTTTTTGGAGTAATCATTTCATTGGCTTCCAAACACGCAATCTCTGCACTGTGCTTATTTGAGCTCTTCATTCCAAGGACATATTGAGTCCTTTTTGCGAATTCGGATAGATTTTTTCGTGGATAACATTCATGATGGTAAAATGTTCAAATGTCATCTCTACATTTGGTGCTTATAAGAAAGTGTAACGTTTTTTCACCATCATTCATTCAATTTTTTGATAAATTTCTTCGTATGAATTGGTTTTCGCGACTTAAGTATGTTGTTTCATGCGCTGCACTTAGAGTTAAATAATTCGATATTATCTTCGATTGAATAGCCTATAAATGTACTATTCTACTCCCTAATCCGGTATTTATCTTTCAAACATTTGCTGTTAATATTTACAGTGTTTTTACTATGCTTATAGCAGAATCAGGCTATCGCATATGGCATCAAACTATTTTATAGTATTTTAAAAAATACTTGTGAAAGTAATAGTCATTGAACAGGACATTAGGGCGACTTGATTTTCTTTTAACTTCGATTGTATCTCTCATAAAAGTTGCGAAATCAGATACTTGAATCTTGAGCTATGCCATGTGAAACACATGTTGTTAACTTGAGGTTTAAAGTTTCGATGATCGGTTTAATTATAGCTTTATTCTCCCGACATGAGCATCATGCATTCAAGAATGTATTCGCTTGGATACCCAAGTAAGGCGTGACTTACAATTTCACGCACACGATACAGTAGATCACGTTGGCGAGTACCCACCGCGTAAGTCATATCCTTCCAGAGGCCAAAAAGCAACGTTGGAGATGTAAAAAACAGACTGCGTTTCTCTGGGCACTGCTTTCTCTATGCAACGGAAAAAAATGCGGCCGCAGCTCGACTCACCAGATGTGTCAAGATTCATATTAATGTGCTGGACTGGAAATAGTAATTCCACCGTATTTCAGTTATAAATTATCATCTTTTACGCTGTTCATCATTCCAGGCGGGAGCATATATTTTCTGTGACTTCCTGAAGTCACATTTCTGCGTGATTCCATCCGACGATCCATTTGCCTCATGCTCCTCTTTTGCAAGGCTATTTTCCTCTTGTCTGACTTTCATGGGAGGATTTTCCTTCTACCATTTTCAGAAGCCTAGAAATTCGTTTTGATTGAGCTTTAGGGATTTTTTCTCTGTATTAAACAAAGTTGGGTGCATTATTTTCCATTCCCTTTTCAATAAGGATAGCATTCCTTTTATACCCACAAAATGTTTTTCAATAATGAGTTTTATGTTTTTTTAAATGAATACAGTTTTAACTTTCATGCTGTCATTACAAGCCAATAAAAACTACTATATAAAAATTAGATATTTTCACTTTTATTTGCTTAGGATTTCTTAAATTGCTAGCGGTAAAAATAGGAAGGCCATATCTCAAAATATTAATAATCCAAGTGTCTATGGATTAAGTTAGATAGATCAAAGCCTGCACTTTACCCAGACAAGGGTACCTTTTGAACACTATCAATCCCTACGCTTCAAGACAAATGATTGCGAGAAATATGTTATAGATACGTGCAAGAATTTCATTTTCACTGGTTAACATTATTATCTCTTAACTGCCTCTTGATTTTCAATGGGGAAAAAGAAAGTAAACTATTTTATCTTTCCATTCCTTGAAGATCGAAAAATGACCCAAATCGTAATTATTTATTTATTTCAAAGGTAATTTGACGACATGCGCGTGGGTTGCTGGCTAATTAATTAGACACTAATTTCGAAAAAATGATAATAGTGGTGTTGTACTTTCTTGCTGAAGAAACTTGAGCAGGTATTGAGAAATAAAAGTTGCATTGTATCAACTGTTTTATTATCTTAGTTATACAAACAGTATCCAGGGAACTATCATTCTCTTGGCGTAAATAAAGCACTAGCTTATTTTTAATGTTTTGCATGCAGCATAAATTTTCATGCTGACTGAATAAAGGGAGGTTTATTCCTATGAAATGCACTTGTGATCAAATTAAATAGTAATGTGTTCGAAAAAAAGTTTTAGTTTATGTATCTTAAGGCATGAAGACATTGTATTTATTCCCACCTACTGCAAAACTTCCAAAACTAAAAATGTTTTAATTACTCATGAAATCCTTAGTGAAACTTAATGTATTTCTAAGTTTACTTTCCTTAGCTATAAAGCCTTGTCATTTTTTTGATGCGTATAAGCTGCTACAAATGGCCCATTAGGCTAGCAACCGATATAGTGGAAATAGCACCACTAACTGTTTCTTTATTTTTAATGGACTAAAGCTTCCTCTCTCTACGTATCTTAAGTAGGTATCTTGAGCATGTTTATGGCATCTATTTATCAAAGGAGCTTTAAATACAATGATTGAGGTAGAGGCTCTAGTAAAATCTGAAACCGGGTTAGAGGGCGGCGGTAATAATTTTCGCATAAAAAGTTATTTACTAAGGTCTGTGCGTGGCAATTGTGCGTGCGTGACACAACAAGTTCACAAGGTCATTTGCTCCATAATCTCTGAAAGTTTCCCGAGAGTACTAATGTGTACAAGGATCGTACTTCTAGTCTTAATCTCATGCCCAATAATTACCTCTGTACTGCTGTGATGTTCATTATATTGTTCACTTACGTGGTTAATTGCTTTCGCTGCTTTAAGTTTGCTTGCCTGAATGCCTCTAACCCGAGGAGAATGAAATAAAAAAGAAACTGAATGAAGGGAACTTTCTCAATTTTTCGCGTATATTGATTATATAAGTAAAAATTATATTGCTTATATAGATATAGGATATTTTTACATAACTTACTATGCCAAACGATAATATAGTGTATAAATATAACAATTTAAAGTCTGAAACAAAAACAATTTACAGCATTTTATGGATAGGTTTCCAGGTGTTGGGAAAAATAGAACAAAGAACTTATTTGAGAACGTATCTAGAGAGCAAATGCGTTTCAACAGAAATTAGTAAACAAGATCAAAAGAGATCTGTGGGATGCTCTCCGTGAATAAATGGCTCGATTGGAGCCTTAATTGGAGCGCGAAGCTAACAGTATACTTAGCTCATGGGATGAAGACCGCAATGAGGAGATTTTAACATGAGTAGGTTTTTGTGTTAATAAAGGGTTTTCGGAGCCTTTATGTTAGATTTAGCTGAAGGAGCGACTGTCTGGAAATCTATGCTGAAAAAGTTTTTGGAAATTTTGGCGGAGTGACAATGTATGCTAATGTGGGCAATTCTAGAAAATAAAATACCGTAATAGAAGTTTTAAAACAGGAATGTTACTGATATTTATTATTTTATTAAATACGTTATTTTTAATTATACAGATTGATTTCTTGAGAACGGTGGTATCGACCTTTTGTTGAAAATGATTTTTTGGAATGCTTACATTTTCTTAACTTAAGCTCACTCTTAGACCAGAAGAGAGCGATAAAAAACAACTTTATTCCTATGCAAAGCATGCGTATGAGGAATCACAACCTACTTTCATAGTTAGAACTGCTCAATATTCAAATTACGACAATCACCAAAAACCCTCGAAGAATGTCCAACAATTTAGGTTCGGAATATCGTTCGAAAGCATGCAAGTGGTTGGACAAGAGGAGGCTTCTATAAAGGGCAGAAGGTAGACAGTAGCAAGATAAGAGGAAGGGAGTTATGGAGCTGGGAAAACATTGGAGGCGGTAGCGTCAACGTGTTGTTTGTCGTCTTGCACGTTCAGCGGGCTTGATTGGGAATTAGCTGGGAGAAGAGTTTTACATGATAAGGCAGACTAAGCGTGACATTTGGTATGTTAATCTGCAAAGGTATTAACACGGCTGAAGATAACAATTTGGGATGTGGAATGAAAAAATTACATGGAAATTTTTTTAGAATTTTTCTTGATTAAATTTTTTACTCACAATATCTTAATGAAAACACGAAACTTTCATGTTTTCACAGATTTACATGCTTAATGATTCATATGATGCTTAAGAAAGCAAGTATTTATTTCAATGATGGTAACTCTCTACTTTTGGAATCTTAATCTCGAATTCCTCTCTACAACGTTTCACAAAGTCATTGCAGGCCTGTGGAGGATTTAATTTGAAAAATCAGTTAACTAGAAGCATTAAGCATGCTTTTTTGTTGAAATAATAAATAATTTGAATGACTCCTTTTATTGGAATCGGGTTTGACTCGTATTGTTTTTAATTTCAATTGCATATCATAAGTTTCCACTTTCTTTTTCTCTTAATATTTTGCAAAATTGAATTTTGAATAAGTTTTTGAATTGGAACTTATGGACCGAAGGACGCAATGAGGAGACGTTAAGATGAGTAGGTTTTGGTATCTATTTCGAATTAACATTCCTTTCTCTTCAAAGGCCGTATCCTAGTGATGAAACACTTCTTCTGCACACTTTCCGTCATTTTGAGAGTAGGTAAGTATGTTTCTATATTAATGTTATCGAATGAGGATCCTGTTTGTCTGTGCTCTCCAAATGGGACTGTACTCGGCGACATATTAGCGGCGATGGAAGCGGGAGAGAAGGGAGATAGGGAGATCAGTTGATGGATGTGTCCTCTTCGCAGGGAAGGCTTCGGGTCCGCGTTTCCATCTCATGGGCTTCGGCCGAGCGAATGAAATAAGGAACGGGGAGGTAGTGGGCATAAGGAAAGGCAGAAGGGAGCCTTTGGAGAGT